>NC_091181.1:13171032-13350374 GCF_040958095.1 Procambarus clarkii | reverse complement strand
GTGCGTGTGTGCGTGTGTGTATGTGTCTGTTTTAGCGTGTGCACACTTGTGTGCGTGTATACGTACGTGGGCGGGCGTGCTTGTATGTGTCAAGATATCCCTTATGTGTTACCTCTGCCTAAATGAGCCACCCTGAGATTTTTAAATATATATGATATCCTGAACAAGAGTTTGATAACAGTTTACCACAATCTGTACACCTGATTAATTGACCAGAGAGGGGGTACATACCAAACTCCTCCCGCTCACACAACCAGATGAGTAAGGACGATGTATGATGACGATGGTTATCCGTCGTTGACTCCCACTAGGTGATTCAATAAGTGCTGGTAGATTGATGAGGTCGGTTCTTCTCTGTCTACACAAAGCTCTGGAGTCAGTCACTGTATCTTGTGTGACAGTTCACTGTACCACTGATCACAGTCACCACTCAACAGCACAATCAGGTAGTTCCACGGCGGGGCGTCCCACCCGGTCAGGTCGCACACTTACATGCACCGGTGATGCCACTAGCTCCACTTTGGTTTCTTCGCCAAATCTTCCCACTATCGCTCGTGATATGACTATGCTATGTTGCACCCTGCTAGCTACACTCTGCAAGAGGCCAAATACTATGATCTAGCCTCTATACTCCTTCAATGTCCCGAGAAATTGACGAATTTCCGCTGTCCTCACTAATCGTGTGTGTCTCCTACCGTCTCCCGGCCTACCTGTGTGTGTGTGTGTGTGTGTGTGTGTGTGTGTGTGTGTGTGTGTGTGTGTGTGTGTGTGTGTGTGTTTGTGTGTGTGTGTGTGTGTGTGTGTGTGTGTGTGTGTGTGTGTGTGTGTGTGTGTGTGTGTGTGTGTGTGTGTGTGTGTGTGTGTGTGTGTGTGTGTGTGTGTGTGTGTGTGTGTGTGTGTGTGAGTGTGTGAGTACTCACCTAATTGTACTCACCTAATTGTGCTTGCGGGGGTTGAGCTTTGGCTCTTTGGTCCCGCCTCTCAACTGTCAATCAACTGGTGTACAGATTCCTGAGCCTACTGGGCTCTATCATATCTATATTTGAAACTGTGTATGGAGTCAGCCTCCACCACATCACTTCCTAGTGCATTCCATTTATTAACTACTCTGACACTGAAAAAATTCTTTCTAACGTCTCTGTGGCTCATCTGGGTACTAAGTTTCCACCTGTGTCCCCTTGTTCGTGTCCCACCCGTGCTGAAGAGTGAATACTGATGAGTGTGTGTGTTTGTGTGTGTGTGTGTGTGTATGTGTGTGTGTGTGTGTGTGTGTGTGTGTGTGTGTGTGTGTGTGTGTGTGTGTGTGTGTGTGTGTGTGTGTGTGTGTGTGTGTGTGTGTGTGTGTGTGTGTGTGTGTGTGTGTGAGTGTGTGTGAGTGTTTGTGTGAGGACCGAGTACAGAGCCCTGTGGGACTCCACTCCAGCTTATGTACCAGCCTCTTATGCGGTACAGTGTCAAAGGCTTTCCGACAATCCAAGAAAATGCAATCCGCCCAGCCCTCTCTTTCTTTCTGTTGTGAAGACCTCTTGGAACCTCTTGTTGAGTTCATCACACACCTCTTTGTCAATCTATGTATACCTGTCCTCGCCTGTTCTAAGTTTCACTACCTGTTCTTTCACTGATGTTTTCCTGCTGATGTGACTGTGGAGTAGCTTTGGTTCGGTCTTGGCTTTGTTTGCTATATCATTTTCATAGCTTTTCTCTGCTTCTCTTCTCACCCTGACATACTCATTCCTGGTTCTCTGGTATCTCTCTCTGCTTTCTGGTGTTCTGTTATTCCGTAAGTTCCTCCACGCTGTTTTGTTCAGTACCTTTGCTTCCATACATGCCCTATTATACCATGGATTCTTCTTTTGCTTCTCGGATTTTTCCTTTTGGGTCGGGATGTATCTGCTTACTGCCTCCTGACACTTTTGGGTGACATAGTCCATCATATCTTGTACAGACTTAGCTCTGAGGTCTGTGTCCCAAGGTATTTCCCTTAAGAAGCTTCTAATCTCATAATTTCCCTTTCGGTATGCCATCCTTTTGTTTCCTAGTTCTTTTTTGGGGGGGGGATAATTCCTAGCTCTACCATGTGCTCAAAGTTCAATACACTGTGATCACTCATTCCCAAGGGTGCTTCCGTCTTGACTTCCCTTATATCCCACTCATTTAGGGTAAATATCAGATCAAACATTGCTGGTTCATCTTCTCCTCTCATTCTTGTTGGATTCTTGATGTGCTGGCTTAGAAAGTTTCTTGTTGCCACGTCCAGCAGCTTAGCTCTCCATGTTTCTGGTCCTCCATGCGGATATCTGTTCTCCCAATCTGTCTTCCCATGGTTGAAGTCTCCCCATGATTAGTAGTCCAGATCCATTCCTGCTAGTAACAGAAGCTGCTCTCTCTATTATGTTAATGGTGGCCATATTGTTTCTATCATATTCCTGTCTGGGTCTTCTGTCATTTGGGGTGGATTATATATGACTACGACTATAATTTTTTGCCCTCCAGTTGTTATGGTACCTGTTATGTAGTCACTGAAACCTTCACATCCCTGAACAACCAACTCCTCAAAATCCCAGCCTTTTCTTACCAGCAGAGCTACACCACCACCACCTCTTCCTTCCCTCTCTTTCCTCATAACATAATAGTCCTGTGGGAACACTGTGTGTGTGTGTGTACTCACCTAATTGTACTCACCTAATTGTGCTTGCGGGGGTTGAGCTCTGGCTCTTTGGTCCCGCCTCTCAACCGTCAATCAACTGGTGTACAGATTCCTGAGCCTATTGGGCTCTATCATATCTACATTTGAAACTGTGTATGGAGTCAGCCTCCACCACATCACTTCCTAATGCATTCCATTTACTAACTACTCTGACACTGAAAAAGTTCTTTCTAACGTCTCTGTGGCTCATTTGGGTACTCAGCTTCCACCTGTGTCCCCTTGTTCGCGTCCCACCAGTGTTGAATAGTTCATCCTTGTTTACCCGGTCGATTCCCCTGAGGATTTTGTAGGTTGTGATCATGTCCCCCCTTACTCTTCTGTCTTCCAGTGTCGTAAGGTGCATTTCCCGCAGCCTTTCCTCATAACTTATGCCTCTTAGTTCTGGGACTAGTCTAGTAGCATACCTTTGGACTTTTTCCAGCTTCGTCTTGTGCTTGACAAGGTACGGGCTCCATGCTGGGGCCGCATACTCCAGGATTGGTCTTACATATGTGGTGTACAAGATTCTGAATGATTCCTTACACAGGTTCCTGAACGCCGTTCTGATGTTAGCCAGCCTCGCATATGCCGCAGACGTTATTCTCTTTATGTGGGCTTCAGGAGACAGGTTTGGTGTGATATCAACTCCTAGATCTTTCTCTCTGTCTGTTTCATTAAGTACTTCATCTCCTATTCTTTATCCTGTGCCTGGCCTCCTGTTTCCACTGCCTAGTTTCATTACTTTGCATTTACTCGGGTTGAACTTCAACAGCCATTTGTTGGACCATTCACTCAGTCTATCCAGGTCATCTTGTAGCCTCCTACTGGTTGATACCTGGTTGATGGGGTTCTGGGAGTTCTTCTACTCCCCAAGCCCGGCCCGAGGCCAGGCTCGACTTGTGAGAGTTTGGTCCACCAGGCTGTTGCTTGGAGCGGCCCGCAGGCCCACATACCCACCACAGCCCGGTTGGTCCGGCACTCCTTGGAGGAATAAATCTAGTTTCCTCTTGAAAATGTCCACGGTTGTTCCGGCAATATTTCTTATGATTGCTGGGAGGACGTTGAACAACCGCGGACCTCTGATGTTTATACAGTGTTCTCTGATTGTGCCTATGGCACCTCTGCTCTTCATTGGTTCAATTCTACATTTTCTTCCATGTCGTTCACTCCAGTACATTGTTATTTTACTGTGTAGATTTGGTACTTGGCCCTCCAGTATCTTCCAGGTGTATATTATTTGATATCTCTCTCGTCTTCTTTCTAGTGAGTACATTTGGAGGGCTTTGAGACGATCCCAATAATTTAGGTGCTTTATTGCGTCTATGCGTGCCGTATATGTTCTCTGTATTCCCTCTATTTCAGCAATCTCTCCTGCTTTGAAGGGGGAAGTGAGTACTGAGCAGTACTCAAGACGGGACAACACAAGTGCCTTGAAGAGTACAACCATTGTGATGGGATCCCTGGATTTGAAAGTTCTCGTAATCCATCCTATCATTTTTCTGGCTGTCGCAATATTTGCTTGGTTATGCTCCTTAAACGTTAGGTCGTCCGACATTATTATTCCCAAATCCTTTACATGCTGTTTTCCTACTATGGGTACATTTGATTGTGTTTTGTACTCTGTATTATGTTTAAGGTCCTCATTTTTACCGTACCTGAGTACCTGGAATTTATCACTGTTAAACATCATGTTATTTTCTGATGCCCAGTCGAAAACTTTATTAATATCAGCTTGAAGTTTTTCAATGTCCTCAGCCGAGGTAATTTTCATACTGATTTTTGTGTCATCTGCAAAGGATGATACGAAGCTGTGACTTGTATTTTTGTCTATATCTGATATGAGAATAAGGAAAAGCAGTGGTGCAAGGACTGTACCCTGAGGTACAGAGCTTTTCACTGCACTTGGACTAGATTTTATATGGTTGACAGTTACTCGCTGAGTCCTGTTTGACAGAAAACTGAGTATCCAGCGTCCTACTTTACCGGTTATTCCCATTGACTTCATTTTGTGTGCTATCACGCCATGGTCACATTTATCGAAGGCCTTTGCGAAGTCCGTGTATATCACATCAGCATTCTGTTTCTCTTCTAATGCCTCAGTGACTTTGTCGTAGTGCTCAAGTAGCTGTGAGAGGCACGATCTTCCCGCTCGAAATCCATGTTGGCCTGGGTTGTGAAGGTCATTGGTCTCCATGAAATTGGTGACCTGACTCCTAATCACTCTCTCAAATACTTTTATGATGTGCGATGTTAGTGCAACTGGTCTATAATTTTTTGCCAATGCTTTGCTCCCTCCCTTGTGTAGAGGGGCTATGTCTGCTACTTTAAGTGCATCTGGTATCTCCCCCGTGTCCAAGCTCTTCCTCCACACTATACTGAGTGCCTGTGCTACCGGCACTTTGCATTTCTTTATAAATATTGAATTCCATGAGTCTGGACCTGGGGCCGAGTGCATGGGCATGTTTTCAATTTCTTTTTCAAAATTTAGTGCGCTCGTGTTTATATCAGTTATATTTACCGGGGTTTGAATATCCCGCATAAAGAAAATGTCTGGATCTTCCACCTTCATGTTGTTTATTGGAGTGCTAAACATGTCCTCATACTGCTTTTTTAGGATTTCACTAATTTCTTTGTCATCCTCCGTGTATGAACCTTCACTTGTACGAATAGGTCCAATACTGGCAGTGGTTTTTGCTTTTGATTTCGCATATGAGAAGAAATATTTTGGATTTTTCTTTATTTCCTGAATTGCTTTCTGTTCTAACTGCCTTTCTTCAGTTTCATATGAGTGTTTCAATTTCCGCTCGATTTCTTCAATCTCCCTATTTAAATTATTCCTTCTTTGACGGGAAATTCGTGTCTGCATAAGCAGTTCCGTTATTTTTTTCCTGCGTTTATAGTGTCGTCTGCGTTCTCTTTCTACGTTAGATCTCTTTCTGGCTTTCCTCAAAGGAACATGTTTCAGACAGACTTGATACGCTTCTGAAGTAAGTTTTTCTATTCCTTCTGTAGGACTTGTATTATTTAGAACAGTTCCCCATGGAATGTTTGTAAGTTCCCTGTTTATTATCTCCCAGTCTATCCTTTTATTATTAAAATTGAATTTACTGAATAGCCCCTCTCGCTTTATCAACGTTTTAGGTCTATTCTGAGTATTGATGGTCGTTTGCACTTCAATGAGTTTGTGATCTGAGTATGTGGTATCTGATATCGTATTGTCTCTGATAGTGTCTTCATTGTTCGTAAAGACCAGATCTAGAATATTTTCATTTCTCGTTGGCTCCGATATCTGCTGATTGAGTGAAAATTTGTCACAGAATCTAAGTAGTTCTCTAATCTGTGGTTGGTTAGGTCCTGATAGATTTCCTGGTATAATATTATTGTTTGCTATTTTCCACCTGAGACTAGGCAAGTTGAAGTCACCTAGGAAAATAATATCAGGTATCGGGTTCTCCAAATTATCAAGGCTATTCTCTATTTTGCTTATCTGTTCTGTGAATTCCTCAGCCGTTGCATCTGGCGGTTTGTATATTAGTATAATCACTAAATTTATTTTCTCTATTTTTAATCCCAGTAACTCTACCACCTCATTTGTAACGTTTAGGAGCTCCGAGCATACAAGGTCTTCCCTAATATACAGACCCACTCCTCCATGTGACCTAATTTTCCTATCACACCTGTATAGGTTATATCCTGGAATCCAGATCTCACTGTCCAACAATTCCCCTGCATGGGTTTCTGTGAAAGCTCCAAATACTGCATTTGACTCCGTGAGGAGGCCATTTATGAACTGTACTTTGTTGTTTGTTCTTGTTTTCAGTCCTTGTATGTTGGCAAAGATGAATGAGGTTACTCTATTAGTGATAGTTTGAATGGGAGACTTTTTCGGCACGTCCATTAATCGTGGACATAATGAGTTTGTTCTGACCAGTACTGATTGTTGTAGGGCAGTTTTCTGTCGTAGTTGTAGTTCCCTTTCGGTGGGTAATTGTATCTGTAATTCTGGAATGCCAGTGGATCTGTCATCCAGTCCCATACACTCTCCATGCTGCTCCTTTTGAATTCTCTGCCGGTCTGGTATAAAAAATTTATAGAGTTTCCTCCAAATTCATTATCCTGCTTGCCACTCTTTATGTAGCGTTCCGTGCCTTTCACGTGAAAGTGTGGGCAGCTAAGGTCATAGCATTTTCTGTCCTCCAGTGAGGTTTGGCACATGTCAGGATGGAAAAACCTACATATTGATCCAAATCGACACTCACCTTTCCTAAGCATATTTAAACATTTTTTGGGATGTTGGTAACTGCATTCTAATCCTTTCTTATTACCAGCATATCTATGTCTGCATATGCCCTTTGCATAAAATTTGCATAAGTCTGTCCTTCTGTTCTGAATTGCTCTATCGAGAACCGTCGTGGTGTCTGTACCTATCGAGCTGTCAGGTACACTTTCTAGTTTAATGTCATCTACATCCAGGCCTACTGAGTCAGAGTTTGCAACTTCCTGAGTTTCAGCCTCAGTTTCATCCCTGACTATAGCCTCCGCCCCTTGTATATTAGAATTGTTGTTCCTTTCCCACTCCTTCTGGATGGCTGGTAGGCTTCCAATGAATGATGTTTTCCGTTCATGCGTCATGTTATCTAGAAGGTTTTTTAGGATATTCCAAGCTGGCAGGTAATTTTTACACACCCAGAGCAAGTGGCCATCTCTCAGTGCCGTAGTGTTACTCACTCCTGTACAAGCCGAATGGAATCTAGTCTTACAGATATAACATTCAATTCCCGTTACCTTCGTCTTTAAGAAGTTGTTACAGTGGCCACAAATTTGTTTATTTACTCCCATATTGCCTTGCTTTGTTGTATATATCTATATATTTATAATATTATATGTATATTGTATATTTGTAACAATATATATGTATATATATTTATATGTTTAATATTATAATATTATATGTATATCGTATATTTGTAATATTATGTATGTTATTTTGTTCAAACTTTATGGCAGGTACTTAGCGTAGGTAGCGAGGCTGGTCCCCCGGTCAGTACAGGTGACCTCTTGTGGCCCAGGTTGATGTCACCAGTTTCCAGTTACCCGATTTATAACCACTGATGCCGCCTCTTGCCACTATTCTATATTTCTAGTGTTCTATATTTATAATATTCACTTCCAACTTATATGTTGTTGTGATACCCGTTCCACATCACTGTTCCACGAATCACCGTTCACTATTTTTTTTGTTTCGTTTTTTTTTTATCCTAATACACGCATGTACACAAAGCCTCGTTCACTGGCTCACACGTGGTCTCCCGTTTATTCTCTATTTAACACAAAGTTCTATTGTTAATGACTATTTTCAATTTTCCAGCGGTCACTATGCACTTTGTTATGTCTGTAATCAGTAATCCACGGCAGTAGTCCTACGAATCCCTGTTAATGTCACGATTTTAACGGAGCGCGCACGGTACGTCTACCCCCTCCCTCGACCTCGACTCGGCATCATCTATGTCGGCAAACATTGAGAGGAACGAATCTATACCCTCTGGGAGATCATTTAGATATACCAGAAACAGTATAGGTCCAAGGACTGACCCCTGCGGGACTCCACTTGTGACGTCTCGCCAATCTGAGACCTCACCCCTCACACAGACTAGTTGTCTCCTTTTGCTTAGGTACTCCTCTATCCACCAGAGTACCTTCCCTCTCACTCCAGCCTGCATCTCCAACTTTCGCACTAGCCTCTTGTGTGGCACTGTATCAAAGGCTTTCTGACAATCCAAAAATATGCAGTCTGCCCACCCTTCTCTTTCTTGCCTTATTTTTGTTGCCTGGTCGTAGAATTCAAGTAACCCTGTGAGGCAGGACCTGCCATCCCTGAACCCATGTTGATGCTGTGTTACAAAGTTCCTTCGCTCCAGATGCTCCACTAGTTTTTTTCGCACAATCTTCTCCATCAGCTTGCTTGGTATGCAGGTTAGGGACACTGGCCTGTAGTTCAGTGCCTCCTGTCTATCCCCTTTCTTGTATATCGGGACTACGTTAGCTGCTTTCCAAATATCTGGCAGTTCCCCTGTTGCCGGTGATTTGTTATACACTATGGAGAGTGGTAGGCACAGTTCTCTTGCTCCTTCCTTTAGAACCCAGTGTGTGTGTGTGCATGTGTGTGTGTGTGTGTGTGTACTCACCTATTTGTGCCTGCAGAATCGAGGCTTTAGCCCTTGGACCCCGCTTTTCTAGCCTTTGGTTGTATAGTACTATGAATCCTGACCTATTTCTATATCATACCTGCTTTTAAAGTTATGAATTCAGTTTGCCTCTACAACTGCTCCTTAAGGTTATTCCATTTGCTCACTACCCTTATGCTAAAGGAAAATTTATAACGCCACTATGAAACATCTCAAACTTTCTCTCAAGAGACTCAAGCTTTCTTTTGTGCACGCTTGTTCTTTTTGTGCACGCTTGTTCTTTTTGTGCACGCTTGTTCTTTTTGTGCACGCTTGTTCTTTTTGTGCACGCTTGTTCTTTTTGTGCACGCTTGTTCTGATCATACTCAATGTAATCATTTCCTCTGTTTCCACCTATACAATCCCTCTGAGTATTTCATACATCTGTATCATGTCTTCCCTGTTCCTCTTCCTTTCTTACGTGGTCAGGTTTAGTTCCTTCAGTCTGTCTTCATATCTCATCTCATTGCTCCCAGTTCTGGGAGGAGTCTCGATACAAACTTTTTCAACTTTTCGAGCTTTTTTATATGCGCTTTTAGATAGGGGCTCCATTGTAGGGCGGTATACTCTATGGTTGGTCTCATATCGGCGGGATATAGTGATCTAAAAGCCTCCTTTTTCAAGTTTCTAAAGGATGTTCTGACTTTTGCCAGAGTAGAATATGCGGCTGACGTTATTCTTTTTATATGAGCCTCTGGAGTTAGGTTTGGTGTTATGTCTAGTCCCATGTCTTTTTATCAAGTTGTTTTAGGGAGGTAATTTCCCCGGACAAAATAGTCACTTGCTCCAGGTGGAATTTCATGCTCTAAGTTCTCAATGTCATCCTAATTCTGGGTGTATATCAAGTCCAGCAGGCTTGGTGTATCTCCTCCCCTTTCTATTGTGTTCTTCTTCACAAGTTGTGTTAAGATGTTTCTTTCTACAACTTCCACTAATTTCGCTCCCCACGTTTCTTCCCCACCATGAGGATTTCTGGATTCCCAGTGAATCTTTCCATGATATAGGTCCTGCAAATGACTTGAAGTTTATCTCTCTCTCTCTGGAAGTCCAGAATGAGATTCTAAACACTCCTGGTACTATATGTGTGTATGGATATGTGTGTGTGTGTGTGTGTAATTACCTAAGTGTAGTTACAGGATGAGAGCTACGCTCGTGGTGTCCCGTCTTGTCCCGTAACTTGTTCCAACATGTTAGGTGAGAAGGTGGTGGAGGCCAAGACCGTGAGTAGTTTCAAAGTGTTATATAACAAAGAGTGCTGGGAAGACAGGACACCACGAGCGTAGCTCATATCCTGTAACTACACTTAGGTAATTACACACACATATAGTACCAGGAGCGTTTAGAATCTCATTCTGGACTTCCAGAAAGAGAGATGAACATCAAGTGTGTGTGTGTGTGTGTGTATACTCACCTAATTGTACTCACCTAATTGTGCTTGTGGGGGTTGAGCTTTGGCTCTTTGGTCCCGCCTCTCAACTGTCAATCAACTGGTGTACAGATTCCTGAGCCTACTGGGCTCTATCATATCTACATTTGAAACTGTGTATGGAGTCAGCCTCCACCACATCACTTCCTAGTGCATTCCATTTATTAACTACTCTGACACTGAAAAAATCCTTTCTAACGTCTCTGTGGCTCATCTGGGTACTAAGTTTCCACCTGTATCCCCTTGTTCGTGTCCCACCCGTGCTGAAGAGTTTGTCTTTGTCCACCCTGTCAATTCCCCTGAGAATTTTGTAGGTGGTTATCATGTCTCCACCTTACTCGTCTGTTTTCCAGGGATGTGAGGTACCTTTCCTCGTAGCTAAATCCTCTCACTGTGTGTGAGTGTGTGTGTGTGTGTGTGTGTGTGTGTGTGTGTGTGTGTGTGTGTGTGTGTGTGTGTGTGTGTGTGTGTGTGTGTGTGTGTGTGTGTGTGTGTGTGTGTGTGTGTGTTTGTGTGTGTGTGTGTGTGTGTGTGTGTATGTGTGTGTGTGCGCGCGTGTGTGTGTGTGTGTGTTTGTGTCTATGTGAGTTCATATATATACATAACTATTAACACGTGGCTAACACACCACCACAGGAGGTGGACATTGGACTCGCACCTATCGGTATCAGCACATCGCGAGCCAAAGCTGTGGATTTCACGTGGCCTCTGAAAATAGAGCCGGCTAGGATAGTGGGTGGTCGCGGGCGGCCTGAGGAGGACCCGTGGGGCTTCCTGTTCCCGCTGCGGCCGCTGGTGTGGGCGGCCATCTTGATGTCGCTTCTCCTGCTGTCTCTCGCCGTCCTCCTCGTCCCTTCATGCATACCAGTGAAGGCTTCTGCTGGATGGATAGAGTATGCATTTACCTTTACAAGAATATTTTTGCAACAAGGTAAGAAGTATTTAACTCAAGGAGGATTACATTTTTAAATTAAACGATGATTATTTTTTTATTAACTTATAACGTCTAATATAATTTTTAATAACTAATTTAGAGAATAAATAAAAATAATTTTAATAATGCAACTCCAGTCAAAGAGCCACATTTTTTCGTAGAACAATGGGAGTTTTATTGACTAAATTTGCGATTCGTCATGAAGGCCATTTTCATTCAAATAGGTTTTGAGATTTTTTAGCGCCTTTCAAATTCTACTTGAATGTCTGGAATTTCTTGCTCAATGTCCCTTGAAGCTTCCATCGCATCCCATCAGCATTATATGGAAAATGAGAGAACCATACTGATATGGCTCAGAGTGTGAACTTCCGACTATAAACTCTCCTAAATAGCTGCTTCTGAGTGCAGCATTAAATTATCACTCAAGTGAAAAAGGCAAATTAATGCATACCATTTTGGTCTAAATAGAGGAATTAATGCTCTCTTAGCGAGTTGTTTGTCTCCGATTCTAATTTAAATTTGTTATAATTTTTTGTGCTCCATTATATTTTTCCCAAAATATTCTTGTACTGCTTCCACAACTTCTTTTTTATTATTATCAATTTTTTCAGTAATCTCACTAAAGAGAAATGCTCTGTTAGGAATCAATCAAAATCCCACAAAAATCCATCAAATTCCATAAAATCCAAAATGCTTATTTTGAGGGATTACGGAGTTTGAGAAGTATATAATGGAGAGACCTAGGTATGAGTGTATTGGTGTATAACCTAAATATACGTGGATGACTGTTCTTGACGCGTGACGTGATCCTAGTGTCAGATCCTACACCAGATCCTACGAGGCCCCCTAGTGGGGGCCTCGTAGCCTGGTGGATAGCGCGCAGGACTCGTAATTCTGTGGCACGGGTTCGATTCCCGCACGAGGCAGAAACAAATGGGCAAAGTTTCTTTCACCCTGAATGCCCCTGTTACCTAGCAGTAAATAGGTACCAGGGAGTTAGTCAGCTGTCACGGGCTGCTTCCTGGGGGTGGAGGCCTGGTCGAGGACCGGGCCGCGGGGACACTAAAAGCCCCGAAATCATCTCAAGATAACCTCAAGATAGTGGTGGCTGACAAGCGAATACGAAGATGGTTCAAATTATAACTTGTTTAAAAAATTGTTAGATTACGAAAAGACAGAGCCATTCATAACTGATTATGGTAAGAAAATGGGTAGAATTGTAAATAGGTATTTGTATCCGTATTTGCTTGAGAAGAAATTTAGAAAAAAGGTGACGAAGGCAAGTTGAATTGTTTAGTAATTCAACCCGTCCTAATAACACGTCGCATTTTGGCGTATAGTTTACCTAAGACCAAACTGTTGTGCAAGAAAATGATAGTGGCTCGCGAAATTGACATAATTTTTCGTTTTCTGTTCGAAGATCCTCTAGTAGGTTAGATTAAGGTACTTCAGTACCACAGATTCCTTGCATTGGGAACGCTCGCAAGAACGAAGTGAGTCATTATCAGGGCGGAGGTTATTTAACCCATAGAACAATTCAGGACAAACAAAACCTCAGAACCTTAAGAAATCTTTGCCAGTTACCTAAAGGAGTGAAAGGAAGGTCCAAGTAAGGGCTTGACTCTTATATTTAATAAATCATTACAGTCAAGCAGAATACCTGAAGCATGGAAATTTGCAAATCTCTTGACAATTTGAATCGATAATAACAAAGCTCATTCGCTTACAACTTGAAAAACATTGATAAAATATATGATTCACAACGTCTTACAACTAGATGCTCGTGTTTGACAAATTTGATTTCACTCTATTCCGGCATATTTGAGGGAAATAATAGTGGGAATAATTGTGACGTTGGAAACCATGACTTTAGAAAGAGAGACAGAGACAGTGAGACCGACATAGAGACAGAAAGTGAGACCCCAGACATTGTTGCGGTGCCCCATCCTACATCTTCCCTAATCCAGCAGTAAGAGTCATATCTCTACGTCCCGCATGTTCTCTGAGGTGCAAGGAATCTTTAATTTACGTGAGGGATAGCGAGAGTGATCATGTGGAGGTAAATTTATCATTTTGGTTTTGGCCTGACACGGGGGGACTTACGCCCTTTAGCTTTCCAATATGGCGAGAGATAGACAAGACTCCTGCCAAGATACGAGGGCGCCAGCAGTCTGGCGATTGGCCAGGACGGGTCACGTGACGGAATTGACCAATGGAGCAGCGGCACTAGAGCTCAGAGTTTCACGGGCCGCCGTTGAGCACAAACGTGCGTCACGTGAGCTCTCCAGAGTAGATTTAAGCAGTCTTAATCATACTACAAATATTGGAGAAGACTAGTGGACTGACGGGGAGCAACAGGAAGCAACAGGAAGCAGAGTTTAAGTGGTGTGAGTGTGCAAAGTGCAATTTACTCATAGTTTTCGTCGGAGAAGAAGAGGTGATGTGGTACAGGCCGGTGTAGAACTATGCAGGCGATCCCCGACACGATGTGAGCTGCTGTGACAGGGTCAGGTCCACTGGAGGACAGAAGGGGGACACCGCGACCGAAACTATGAGAAATGGTCTCGGTGAAGGTGTGAGTGAAGGAAGTCAATGAGCGTAGGATCTACTGTCAGTGCAAGTAGGAGAAACCGCCATTTTGGAAAGAGGAGCACGGCGAAGATGCGAAGATGCGTACTACAAAACACCTGAGGACCCGTGGTTCCAGACCTAATCACCGAGGAACAACCAGGAAGCAGAGGACCACAGCTACCATTGCGAGGATATAGCGACTTGTAGCGGAGACAGTATATTGGTAAACAAATTTTTCCTCCCAGTGTCCTTTTGAACTAGGTGAAATAGGATATAATTTTTGTCAATTTGATTATTAATCCTATTGAAGTTGGTTAGGTTATATGCCAGACAATGTGCCATTATTATTATATGTATGGAGGCAGCGAATTACATGGTGACGAGAGGCGGTGACCAGACCAGAGTGAGGTGCGGGATCTTCAAACCGTCCAGCATACTGAGTTGCCAGATACGACGAGAGGAGTGCTGCCACTACTTCCCAGTTCTACAAATTATTTATTCTTTGTGCAAAGTGTAGACTTTTCTAGTAAACTAGTTATCTTTTACTTATGAGTTTGCTTGTATCTTCTATCTCTTGAACGATCATGACAAAATTCAGAACTTGCACAACACTACTGCGGTAATTCTATCCTTGGCTGGCAATACTTTATAAGACCACTGAGAAGCGTTGCTGGGACGCGAATTCTGATACCCAGCTGGCGACCTATGCAGGTGAACATCACAGTGGAGTGATGGTTTACTTGTATGTTGTGTTACAGTGGCCAAACTCAGATGAGGTGCTACAGGCTGCAGAATCGACGGCGTACTCACCTAGTTGTGTTTGCGGGGGTTAGAGCTCTGGCTCTTTGGTCCCGGCTCTCAACTGTCAATCAACTAGTGTACAGATTCCTGAACCTATTGGGCTCTATCATATCTATATTTGAAACTGTGTATGGAGTCTGCCTCCACCACAACACTACATAATGCATTTCATTTGTTAACTACCCTGACACTGAAAAAATTATTTCTAACGTCTCTGTGGCTCATCTGGGTATTAAGTTTCCACCTGTGTCCCCTTGTTCATGTTCCACCCGTGCTAAAGAGTTTGTCTTTGTCCACCCTGTCAATTCCCCTGAGAATTTTGTAGGTGGTTATCATGTCTCCCCTTATTCTTCTGTTTTCCAGGGTAGTGAGGTTCAGTTCCCTTAGCCTTTCCTCGTAACTCATTCCATTCAGTTCCGGGACCACTCTGGTGGCATACCTCTGAATCTTCTCTAACTTCGTCTTGTGTTTAACTAGGTATGGACTCCAGGCTGGAGCTGCATACTCCAGGATTGGTCTTTCGGAGATTAGCGATTTTGATCAAACGAACATTTCAATTTTTATTTATATAGATTATCATTTTTGTTATTAATATTAGTATTATTGTTTTAAAGTTCAGGATTTTGAAGGTCTCATAATTTACAACCATACAAAATGTAACATCAACTTATGAAAGCCATTACTTTTGACAAGGTCTTGTAGCAAGTAAACGTTAGACTCGCTCCATTATCTCATTATCTTAATGGCATAACTAATTAGCACTAACTACACAAGCAACAATCCTATCCCTATTTACAGGTAACAGTTCTTCCATCCACCTCTCCTAGTGGAGTAAGCTGAGGTGTAGTCACCGAATATAACCAAGTGAATTGCGAATAGTTGACCAGTTACAGCCCCTTTCCTGTGCCAGGTAAGTCTACTACGGGCTCACCATAGCCCGTGCTATTTGGAACTTTTTGTTCCAAGTAGCGTATCTTAAACAACAACAACAACAACAGAATAGTTGACAGTACAATTTCCAGTCAAGAATGTAGCACTCGGCGTAGGCAGTTCTAATCGTACGTTACATTAGTAACCCCAGAGAATTTCGACGATACCCAGCCACGACGGACTACAAAATGGACTCTCACTGGACCGCTACTTCTGCTGCTGCGGGCTGTGGACCGCGGCCAACACCCTCGCCACAGCTAGGATTTTCACGGCGATCATCTCTGCATTTTCATCAACTACAGCTTGCTGCACAGCGAGCATTACTTACTTATCTGACAGTTTCATCAGCAACTACATCATGTGAGATCTAAAGCCTGTCCTACCGACTCTCCGTCGCACTTCTTGTTCTACAGGGATTCCCACGGCAGATGCTCTTTCGTCAGATTCATCTACACGTTCACTGCATTCTGATTGTCGACTCAAGCCCCATGTGCCGTACAGGACTTACAGCATGCGTTTCCAACTCTTCGTCGCCTCCAGGAAAATTCAGCTCTAGCAGTGATTTCCTCGTTGTCCTAACTACGTGCCTACATTACCTCCTATTGTCCTGGTGCCCGAGTCCATCCGCCCCGAATCTAAATGCTCCACCAGTGACCCAAGGACGCAATTATCAAGCACATTCTTCTTTCCTGCTACACCGAGCGTGTCCACACATTGCCTGCATCTTTTGGGACCGGTGTTCCACAGCGACCCAGGGAACAGTAGCCTCATATTTTTTGTTGTATTGTTTTTCTCTCATTTCCTAGCAGAGGGAATCCTGTAGTGAGTAAACCTTAGACTCGCTCCATTATCTAATTATCTTAATGGCATAACTAATTAGCACTAAATACACAAGCTAGAATCCTATCCATATTTACAGGTAACAGTTCTTCCATCCACCTCTCCTAGTGGCGGAAGTTGAGGTGTAGTCACCGAATATAAGCAAGTGAATTGCGAATAGTCGACAGTACAATTTCCAGTCAAGAATGTAGCACTCGGTGTAGGCAGTTCTAATCGTACGTTACAGTCTCTTGATTCACTCAGGTCTCTGACGGCATCAAAAAACATTTATAATTGGACTCGTTGAGGATATTATATAAGACATGTGCTTATTGAAATGTTTTTCTGGAATCTCTCTCTCTGCCAATTAGTCTAAGTTCAAGACTACAACTACAGGATGAAACGACTACAATGATTTAAATGCAACTAAGCAAATTTATTAGTATTGCACTTGATGTTGGGTTCTGAACTATATTTATCACGAATATAAATAAATATTTCCATAGCATCTTTGGCTGGTGCTAGTAAAACTAGAACATCAGCTAGACACAAAACATTAGCCTGAGATATATAAACTTTGCATTAGCTGCGGTACAGTTCATCGGCAGTTGCTTTATGAAGTACATGCTCAGGCCAGACTGTCTTCTTACTACTTTTCTGAGATTTGGAAGTTATTCATTGAATTAAATATCATTGGCCTCATGATATTGCATGGATGTGTTGTACACTGTTTAGGCTAACAGGTTGCGGCCTCAGAAGGAAATTTGGTTTAGTATAAGTATGATTGCTCTTAACACATTAAGACCCTATATTTTAAACGCTTCTAACTTAAAGAATTGGCTGGTTAACAATATGACTCATTTATGTGGATAATTAAATATGAATTGGACGAGGGATATCCCAGCTTAATTTGAAACTCACCACCAGGATAATCTGTTGTTTATTACCTGACACATTTTAATTATAATGTGTATAATTATATAAATAATGAACATTATTTATTTGACGTTTAGATGGAAGCTTAAATCGATCTCTCATAACATGTTACCAATAGGCGTGTTGAATAAAAGGAGCTGGTGGTGGGAGCGAGTAGTGTTGGCAGTGTGGGGGCTGGTAACGGTGGTGTTGACGCAGAGCTACGCCGGCAACCTCATGGCTCTCCTGGCTGTCAGACACATCCCTCAACCCATCCAGTCCCTCCAGGACATTGTCGATCACCCCTCCATAACTCTACTTCTAGTGGATAACACCTCAAAAACACTTCAGATTACGGTAAATAATGTATGGTGGTTTAATGTAAGGATATTTATAAGTTCTTAAAATATTAGGATATTTACTAGCTTTAAATAAAATGAGTAATTATTTAGTAAATTAGTAGTTAATTTTATAGTACTTATGGAAAGTAATATTAAAGTGTCAAATAAGTTATCATGCATTTGGAGAAAGCAGACGATTAGTTCAATATCTGAATTTCTGAATACCCAATGTTTCGATGTATTTTTTATCGTTATCAGAATACTGATAAATAAATACTAAATTACAATAAGATATTTAAACAATTTAGGGAAAATGGCATTAAACAACAAAATATTATAATGAAAGAAGTATAAATACCTTAAAACCATACACTCAAAAGGTAACAAGTCTGCAAATGGTCGTGATTCTGACGAAAATGAATAAAATACAAATTACGATAAATAAAAAAATGCTCTAAGAAATTAGATCTTAGAGCATTTCTAGAAATTCAAAAATATTCAATATAATTCTAAGAGGACACACATAGGAAACTAAATTTAAAGTATTGGATGAAGACCATTCATAAGGAGAAATGAAGGAACTAACTTAACGTGAATACCTAGAAACGATTAAAGTTATGAAATTTAAATTTATTTATAATATATTATACACCTAAAAAGGGTACCACCTCTGGTGCAAGTGTAGGGACCCATAGCCTTGGAGAAGAAAATAATGAGTACTCAGAGAAGACCTTGTGGATCCTCACTGAACACTGATATTTTCTTCTACCACTCCTATTCTTTTAGTGTGTGTGTATATATATCTAACTATTTTAAAATTTCACTACACAAAAAGGGTTACAACATTGGTTACATGCAAGGTATAAGACAACTTGTCACAAGTAGTATAGCTAATCTATGTAAATAAAAATGGAAATGTTAGTTTGTTCAAAATCGCTAATCTCCGAAAGTTCTTCACTGATTTCTTTGAAATTTTCACACAATGTTCCATTCGCATCAGAGCGGGTTTTCATATACATATTATATTTATGTCACGTCTGTGACGGAAAAAAACATGCCTTTTTTAAAAAAACTGTGTTTTTCAAATGTTTTTCATGTGAGGGAAAACTTTGAAACCTCTTTACCGATTGCATTGAAATTTTGGCACAACGTTGCACTGGAATAGGCGAGTGTTTTTATACACCTACTATATACATGCCTCACATGTGACAGGAAAAAAACATTTTTTTTTTAAACAGCGCTATCTGCAGGACGCAGGAGCAACACATGCTTTAATCTCCGAAAGTTCTTCACCGATTGCTTTGAAATTTTGACCCAACGTTCCATTCGAGTACGTGCATGTTTTTATATACCTACAATGTAGATGCCACACCTGTGACAGGTAAATCCATGTTTTTTTTTCTAAACAGCGCCATCTGTTGCACGTAAGACCAACACAAGCTATACAAAACATATTACGATTCTATGTAATTGTTTCCGATTGCATTGATAAATTGAATTTTCATAGATTTTTATTTATTTTCATTAAGATTTAATAATTTTGTGTAACATTGCATTGGAATGTCACACAATTCTGTGTTGATTCTTTGTTGTATTCCATACCGTTCATTTCATATGTATAGTTTATTTGTTTCTTTTTTTCATTGTTTTTATTTCGTTTTTTAACTGTTCTTCTTGTTTTTCAGTGCAATTGGTGGTGAAATTGAGCTGTGTCGATTGATCTGTGTTTGAATTGAAATATTTCGTTAGTATTTTTTGTTTTTTATTTAAAAACATGAAATTGGACAGCACGTTTATTTCTCCAAAAACGGAAGAGTACCATTCTCCTCAGTCTCACAAGTGAATTTTATTAATGGAATCAAAGAATTAAGTTTATTAAGAAAAACTATTTGGTCTTTGTCACATGGCCATAAGCACAAAATATCAACATACCTATATCAAACTACATTAGCAGGGATAATCCTGGATAAGATTTTTGTTTTGAAGAATTCCATATACAAATTGCTCAAAACTGGGGAAAGGGATTGCCCATAGCCATTCCAAATGTTTTTTTGAAAAATTTTCCATTAAAACTAAAATAATTGTCATTTATACACAATTTGATAAGTTCCAATACTTACTGGTCTGCAAGCTGAAATTATATTTGGGCAGTTCCTCACGTAGAAATTCTAACAAATCATCAACAGGAACTTTAGTGAATAAGGAGGTCACATCGAAACTTATTAGTTTAAAATCAAAATTTAAATTCAGTGTGGATAGCTTATTAACTAATTCTACATTGTTTGTCAAGTGTGAGTTGGAAAAAGTACCAACTGTAGGGGACAAAACTTTGATTAACCACTAGAGTTTAAAAGCCGCCGAATCAACTGAACTAATAATCGGCCTTGCCGGATTATATGGCTTATGAGTTTTTATAAGACCATACATGTAAGGTAGAGAGGGGGGGATCGACTTGTTAGCCTAGATATCAACTCTATCGCCTTTACACACAGTTAAGAGTTTAGTTAAAATGTGCATTCACTTTTTCAGCAGGATCTCTGTTAACCAATAGATACGTATCTCTGTCTTCCAGGAGTAACTCCATTTTTCGGAGATAGTCATCCTTGTTCATAATAACTACTGCATTTGATTTGTCAGCCTTGGTAATGTGTAATGAACTATCTTTTGAGAATTTTGAACGCATGAAAAAACCGACTTGGACAATTAGGAACAGAATTGTTAAGTAAAACGCCATACATCACACCTTTGCACACATTAATATCTTCAACCGAGACATCGCTATACTTTTCGAGACTGCTGAAAAATTTGGCAATATCTACATAATTGACTGTTCCGTTGGATGTGGCAAAGCTCAGGCCATATCCTAATGCAGTAATCGTGTCATTATCAAGCTGTCTATCCGAGAGGTTTATAACAAAATCCCGGTTGGAGTGTTTACTCCAGTTACTTTGTTGAAAAAGTCTCATTAATTTGAAATCAAGTTTAGTATATTATATATTCATATATTATTTATATTATATATATATATATATATATATATATATATATATATATATATATATATATATATATATATATATATATATATATATATATATATATATATATATATATATGAGCCGTTTCTCCTCTCTTCTTCCCTGTCTCTTCTGAATTCTGGTGAGCCCACTCATTTGGACTCTCGGACTCGCACCCTTTCTTGTCTTTATCTTTCTCTCTGCTCTTCTTCTCTTTACTTAGATTTCACGTGGCAGGTTCTTGATGACCTCCATGGAAGTGATCATTTCCCCATCCTTGTTTCCTTTTTCTCTTTTCGCCCTTCCCTCTCTTTCCCTAGGTGGCAGTTTGCTAAGGCAGACTGGACCCTATTTACCCTCAGTGCTGCTCTCCCTGACCTCTCCCTTCTGCCTCTCTCTCGCGCTCTCCTCCTTTTTCATGACACTGTCTTCGACGCTGCCCTCCGCTCTATCCCTCGCTCTTCCTCTCGGGGTCCATGGAAGTGCGTTCCCTGGTGGAATGCAGACTGTGCTCGGGCTGTCCGCTGTAAGCGTGCAGCCTGGAAGAGGCACCGCCGTAGGCAGACGACCGATTCTTTTCTTTTCTTTCGGAAAGCGAGTGCCGTGGCCCGTAGGGCCATCCGTACGGCTAAACGTGAATGTTGGGCATCTTATGTCTCAACAATTACGTCCGAGACCCCTCTGGCCCAGATCTGGAAGCGTATCCGCAAGATTGCGGGTAAGTTCGTTCCTGATGTTTCACCGGTCCTTCACCTCCATGATACTCTTGTGGCGGACCCGTTGCAGGTCGCTTCCGAACTGGGTTCCCACTTTTCTTCTGTTAGCTCTGGTCTTCATCTTCCCCAATCTTTCCTTCTTCGTAAACCTGTCCTTGAGTCTCGTCCTTTAGATTTCTGCACTCATCTTCAGCTTCCCTATAATGATCCCTTCTCTCTCTCTGAACTTCGTTCTGCCCTGGCCCTCTGCGGTTCTACGGCGGCGGGCTCCGATGGTATTCATTATGAGATGCTTCGCCATCTCCCTCCGTGCACGTCTCAGTATTTACTGAGTCTGTATAATCGGATCTGGGAGTCGTCGTCAGTCCCTGAGGACTGGCTCGATGCCGTTGTCCTCCCTATTCGCAAACCGGGGTCTCTGGGTACTTCCCCTAAGGACTTTCGCCCTATTGCTCTCACAAGTTGTGTCTGCAAACTCTTTGAACGTATGGTTAACGTTCGTCTGATGTGGTTCCTGGAACACCATCACCTCCTCTCCCCTTCTCAATTTGGTTTCCGCAAGTGCCGCAGCACGACAGATGTCCTGGTGAACTTGGAGATCTATATTCGTACTGCTTTTGCTGCGAAGACCTCCGTTGTTGCCGTCCTTTTTGACCTAGAAAAGGCTTACGACACCACTTGGCGTTATCATATCCTATCTCAACTTCATTCTTTTGGCCTTCGTGGTCATCTCCCTCTCTTTCTCTGCAGCTTCCTCTCTCGTCGTTCCTTTCGGGTGCGCCTTGGTACCGCTCTCTCTCCCTCTTCTCAGCAATACGAAGGTGTGCCCCAGGGTAGTGTTCTGAGCACTACTCTTTTTCTTGTTGCCCTCAATGGTCTTCTTTCCTCTCTCCCTTCTGGTGTCTTCTCCGCTCTCTATGTCGATGATCTTACCTTTTGTTGTCAGGGTGATGATTCGCCTCTCCTTCAACGCCGGCTTCAACTTGCAATTGATGCCGTGTCGTCTTGGGCCACAGGTCATGGCTTCAAGTTCTCTACTTCTAAGACTTGTGCCATGACTTTTACGCGGAAACGGGTTGTTCTTCGTCCCTCTTTGTCACTTTATGGTCATCCCCTTGAATACAAAGATTCCGCGAAGCTTTTGGGGTTATTCCTTGACACTCGTTTGTCTTGGTCTCCCCATATCTCTTACCTCCGTGTTGAGTGCTCTAAGGCCCTTACCCTCCTTCGGGTCTTGTCCCATACTTCTTGGGGGGCAGATAGGCGCACTCTCCTTGCTTTACATTCCTCTCTCGTCCTGTCTAAGCTCGATTATGGTTGCCCTGTTTACTCGTCTGCTTCTCCTTCTACTCTTCGCCGTCTCGATGCTTTGCACCATACTGGGTTGCGCCTCAGTTCTGGTGCCTTTCGTTCGACTCCCATCCTTAGCTTATATGTTGACACTGGCTTCCTGTCTCTCCAGGACCGCCGTGATCGCTACTGTCTTCGCTATCTTGCGCGGTCCTTGCAACATCCTTTCTCTCGCCTCTGTCGTGCTTTAACTTTTACCCCTCCTGCGGTTCCTGTTCCTCTTCACCACCTCCCTCTTTCTGTTCGGTTATCTCGCCTACAGGATTCTCTCTCCGTTCGTATTTCTGATGTTTCTCCTCGTGTTGTTCCTTCTTTGCCCCCGTGGAGGGTCCCTCTTCCGCGGTTTTGTACTTCCTTGACCCGTATCACTAAAGCTTTTACCCCTCCTACGGTTCTAAAACGCCTTTTCCTCGAGCACTTTTCTTCTCACTCCCGCTCCGTTTCTGTCTTCACCGATGGGTCTAAGTCAGCGGACGGTGTTGGCTACTCTGTTGTTTTTCCTGATCGCACTTATATGTGTCGCTTGCCTCCGGAGACTAGCATCTTTACAGCGGAACTTTATGCTATTCTCTATGCTCTTCGTCTCCTGCTTTCTCGTTGTCAGTCTTCCTTTGTGGTTGTTGTTGACTCTCGTAGTGCCCTCATGGCTCTCGGGTCCTTTAATCCGGTTCATCCAGTAGTTGTCGAAATCCAGCATTGGCTGTTTCTCGTTCACAGTAAATTCAAGTCAGTTGAGTTTTGTTGGGTTCCCAGCCATATTGGTGTGTCTTTAAATGAGCGTGCGGATGCTGCCGCTAAGGAAGCTGTCCGCTCTTGTCCCATCTCTCGTAAAGGCATTACGTATTCCGACTTTTACCCGGTTATCCATTCCTCAGTCCTTACCCGTTGGCAGGCTTCTTGGTTGTCTGTTACTGGTAACAAGCTGCGTACTCTTAAATGTTGTGTTTCCTCCTGGCCGTCCTCCTTCCACCGTAACCGGCGGTGGGAAACAGCTCTAGCGAGGTTGCGTATTGGCCATACTCGCTTAACCCATGGTCACTTGATGGAGCGCTGCCCTGCTCCTTATTGTCCTAGTTGCATTGTCCCTCTTACGGTCGTGCATGTCCTTCTTGAATGTCCTGACTTCCAGGACGAGCGTGTGTCTTGCTTTCCGGCCGCCCCTCGCGGTCACCTGTCCCTCGGTAGAATTCTTGGTGACTCGGATACTTTTGATATCGTTCGCCTTATGCGTTTTTGTTCTCGTATTGGCATCCTTGGTGATATTTAGCGCCCTCGGATTATTTTGCGTATTTGATGGTGCTACATAGCCTTCCCGGTTTGGTGCCTTCTTTTGATAATTACTTACTTACTTACTCCTAACCAGGTTCATGGGGTGGGCGACCAAGCCCCTGAGTTGGACCGTCCTGGAAGACCGGGATATTTAGCCTCCGCTATAGAGCCCGGTTTAGGCCCAGACCGGACTCTTCCTCCCTGCTCCCCTCCCTCTGTGGTAGGGTCGAGCCCCAAGCCTGCTGTGGTCACCGTATCGTCCCCTTGCACGGCTCTATCTCTTCTTGCGACTACTGAACCTTTAAACCACTCTCTCTACGGGTTCTCATCGCCGTACCTGCCACGGCCGCTCTCGTATGCTCCCTTCCCATCCTTCGTTCCATGCTTTGTTTGGTCCTGCTACATGGACTAAATACTTTGACCTCCAACCTTTGGGCTCAACTCCTCCTGATTTTTCCCTTCATAGGCATCTTGTCAACTCCGTGGATGCCTCTATCACCATCAACCCCACTCGTCTTGGTACCCGTGTCATTGCTGCTCCTTCTCAGGATGTGGCCACTCGCTTGGCCGCCTTATCCTGCCTTGGTGAAACCCCTGTTCGGGTCTCGAAGAACGCCCGGTTGAATGCCAGTGTGGGCACTGTTCTCCTCCCGCACCATGTTGCGACCGGTGTTAGGGATCTCGGACTGCTACGAGGATATCAAGCATGTCCTCGAGGCCCAGGGTCATTCTGTCCTCCAGGGAGATACATTTACTCGTCCCCCTCGTGGTCATCGCCGTCTGCCTCTTCGGGTTGTGAAGGTTACCTTTGATGGTAGGACCCTTCCATCCTCTGTTATTCTTGCTGGTGCCAGGTGCTCCGTTCAGGAATATATTCTCTCTCCGAGGCTCTGTGGTAAGTGCTGGAAGTTTGGGCATGGTACCCTCAAATGCTCTAGTCCTGTCTCTCTCTGTCCCCTGTGTGGAAGCGAGGGTCACGCTAAGTTGGAGTGCACTTCTCCCCAGGCCCGCTGCCTCAATTGCGGTGAGGCCTACCCTACCTTCTCCCGTGCGTGTATTCGTTTCAAACTTGAGGCGGCTGTCCTCAACTTGAAGCACCGGGACCGTTTGTCTTTTCCTGAGGCTCGGCGCCAAGTTCATCATCTCCCCTCTTTCGCCAGTGTCTCCTATGCTCGCGTGGTGCGCTCTTCCTCTCCTCGTCCTTCCCGCCTTCCTCAATCTCACAACCGTTTCCGAGCCATAGACCCGGACACACCCACCACCACCTCCCCTGTTTCCCTCCGTTTTGTCCCGGAGGGTCCCCCTCCTGGTTCTCTGTCTAGGGCTCCCCTCCTTTCTACCCAGTCTGTCACGTCTCCTGTGTCTTCTATTTCCTCTTCTTCTAGTCCTCCTTCCCGTCCTTCTCCTCCGTCTCTTGGCTCTCCACGCCGCCTGACTGTGCGGGCCGACGTCCATCGCTCTCCTGATGGTTGTGTTGCTCGCTCTCGATCTTCTTATCCTATCGAGACACTGGAGTCTGTTGCCCAGTACATTGCTGCTGGGACGCCTGTCTCTTTGAGTCAGAGGCGGAAACCTGGCTCCTCTCCTTCCTCCTCCCCTGTCAGTAAGAAAGCTTCGCTTTCTTCTTCACCCCCTCTCTCTGATTCTATCATTCCTTCCCCCCCCCCCCCCCGCTTCTGTGGTGGTGCCCCCTGTTCCTACTGTGGGGGTTTCTTTAGCCCCTGGTTCCATCTCGGTTACTGCCCTTGCTGAGGTGCGCTCCCCTCTTTCTGCTCCCCCTCCTCCCCTTCCTTCGCCTCCAGACCCTGCTCGTCCACCTTTGGTCGGTCCTCCTGCTTCTTGCCCTCCTTCTTTACTCAGTTTACCCATGCCTTCTAACCCTGATCCTGACTCTGTGCTTTTTTAGCGTGCTGTGTTCCTTCTTCACCTTTGTTTCTTCTTTGCTCTCTGTTGCTCTCCTCTCTCTCTTTGCTGATGTCTTTTCTCCAGTGGAACATCCGTGGATTTTACGCCAATTTCCTTGACCTCCAACTTCTCATTTCACAGTTTTCGCCCCTTTGTGCCTGTCTCCAGGAGCCGATGCTTGGTTCTCGTCCTGGTCGCTTCCGTGGCTATTCTTTTCTCTCCCCTCCCGACAGCTGGGGTCCATAATTCTTCTGCTCTCTTGATTCGTTCCGATGTTCCCTTTGTCCCCTTACTTTTTTCCTCGCCTCTCCACTGTTCTGCTGCCCGTATCTTTGTGCGTAGATGGTACACGGTTTGTTCTATTTATCTACCCCCCACTGTCCCACTTTCTCTTCCCGATCTTAAACACCTCCTCGACTCCTTGCCGGAGCCTGTGTTCCTGCTGGGTGATTTCAATTGTCGTCATGCCCTTTGGGGTGATGTGCTGACAAACACCCGGGGTCGCCTCCTTGAACCTTTCATCCTCTCTTCTTCCCTGTCCCTTCTTAATTCTGGTGAGCCCACTCATTTGGACTCTCGGACTCGCTCCCTTTCTTGTCTCGATCTTTCTCTGTGCTCGTCATCCCTTTCCTTAGATTTCGGGTGGCGGGTCCTTGATGACCTCCATGGCAGTGACCATTTTCCTATCCTTGTCACTTTTTTCTCCTTTCGCCCTCCTCTCTCCTTCCCTAGGTGGCGGTTTGCCGAGGCTGACTGGCGCCTCTTTACTCTCCGTGCTACTATTTCCGACCTCTCCGTTTTACCTCTCCCTCGCGCCCTCCTTCTTTTTCATGACACTGTCTATGATGCTGCCCTCCACTCTATTCCTCGCTCTTCCTCTCAGGGAACGCGGAAGTGCGTTCCCTGGTGGAATTTGGACTGTGCTCGGGCTGTCCGCTGTAAGCGTGCAGCCTGGAAGAGACATCGCCGCCGGCAGATGGTTGAGTCTTTTCTTTTGTTTCGGAAGGCGAGTGCGGTGGCCCGTAGGACCATCTGTGTGGCTAAACGTGCTTGCTGGGAGTCTTATGTCCCAACCGTTATGTCCGAAACTCCTCTTCCACTGGTCTGGAAGCGTATCCGCAAGATTTTGGGTAAGTTTGTTTCCAATGTCTCACCGGTCCTTCGCCTTCATGGTACTCTTGTGGCGGACCCGTTGAAGTTGCGACCGAACTGGGTTCCCATTTCTCCTCTGTTAGTACTGGTTCTCATCTCCCCCAATCCTTCCTTCTTCGTAAGCCTCTCCTTGAATCTCGTCCTTTAAATTTCTGTATTTATCTTCACCTTCCTTATAATGATCCCTTCTCTCTCTCTCTGAACTTCAATCTGCCCTGGCCCTCTGCAGTTCTACGGCAGCGGGCTCCGATAGCATTCATTATGAAATGCTTCGCCATCTCCCTCCGTGCACGTCTCAGTATTTACTGAGTCTGTACAATCGGGTCTGGGAGTCGTCGTCAGTCCCTGAAGACTGGCTCGATGCTGTTGTCCTCCCAATTCGGAAACCAGGGTCTCTCGGGTTATCCCCGAAGGACTTCCGCCCTATTGCTCTCACGAGTTGTGTCTGCAAGCTCTTTGAACGTATGGTCAACTTTCGTTTGATGTGGTTCTTAGAGCACTATCGCCACCTCTCCCCTTCTCAATTTGGTTTTCGCAAGTGCTGCAGCACAACAGATGTCCTGGTGAACTTGGAGGTCTATATTGGTACTGCTTTTGCTGCGAAGACCTCCGTTGTTGCCGTCCTTTTTGACCTGGAAAAGGCTTACGACACTACCTGGCGGTATCATATTCTGTCTCAACTTCATTCTTTTGGCCTTCGTGGGAACCTCCCTCTCTTCCTCCAGAGCTTCCTCTCTCGTCGTTCCTTTCGTGTGCGGCTTGGTACTGCTCTCTCTGCACCTTTTCAGCAGTATGAGGGTGTTCTCCAGGGTAGTGTTCTGAGCATTACTCTTTTTCTAGTTGCCCTCAACGGTCTTCTTTCCTCTCTTCCTTCTGGCGTCTTCTCTGCTCTCTATGTTGATGATCTTACCCTTTGCTGTCGGGGTGATGATTCCCCTCTCCTTCAACAGTGGCTTCAACTTGCGATTGATGCCGTGTCGTCTTGGGCCACAGATCATGGCTTCAAGTTCTCTGCATCTAAGACTTGTGCTATGACTTTTACTGGGAAGCATGTCGTTCTTCGTCCCTCTTTGTCGCTTTATGGTCATCCCATTGTGTACAGGGATTCTGCGAAGCTTTTGGGGTTGGTCTTTGACACTCGTTTGTCTTGGTCAGCCCATATCTCTTTCCTTCGAGTTGAATGTCCTAAGGCCCTTAACCTCCTTAAGGTTTTGTCCCATACTTCTTGGGGAGCGGATAGGCGCATACTCCTCTATTTGCACTCCTCTCTCGTCCTGTCTAAACTCGATTATGGTTGCCCTGAATACCCTTCTGCTTCTCCTTCTAATCTTCGCCGTCTTGATGCTTTGCACCATATTGGGTTGCGTCTCAGCTCTGGTGCCTTCCGTTCGACTCCCGCCCTTAGTTTGTATGTTGACACTGGCTTTCTCTCTCTTCAGGACCGCCGTGATCGCTACTGTCTTCGCTATCTTGCGCGGTCCTTCCAACATCCTTCCTCTTGCCTCTGTCGTGCATTGACTTTTCCTTCTCCTGTGGTTCCTGTTCCTCTTCATTGTCTCCCACTTTCTGTCCGGTTATCTCGCTTACAGGATTCTCTTTCTGTTCATATTTCTAATGTTTCTCCTCATATTGTTCCTTCCTTGCCTCCGTGGAGAGTCCCCCTTCCCAAGTTTTGTACGTCCTTGACTTTAAAGACTAAAGCCTTTACCCCTCCTACTATTCTGAAAAGCCTCTTCCTTGAGCACTTTTCTTCTCACTCCCACTCTATTTCCATCTTCACTGATGGGTCTAATTCTGCGGACGGTGTGGGCTACTCTGTTCTTTTTCCTGACCGTACTTATATGTGTCGCCTCCCTTCGGAGGCTAGCGTCTTTACGGCAGATCTTTATGCAATTCTCTATGCTCTTCGTCTCTTGCTTTCTCATTCTCATTCCTCCTTTGTGGTTGTAGTTGATTCTCGTAGTGCCCTCATGGCTCTAGGGTCCTTTAATCCTGTCCATCCGGTGGTCATCGAGATTCAACATTAGCTGTTTCGTATTTCTAGTAAATTTAAATCAGTAGAGTTTTGCTGGGTTCCCAGCCATACTGGTGTTTCTTCCAATGAGCGTGCGGATACTGCCGCTAAGGAAGCTATCCGTTCTTGTCCCATCTCCCGTAAAAGTATTCCTTATTCCGACTTTTATCCTGTTATTCATTCTTCCATTCTTGCCCGTTGACAGGGTTGTTGGTCCTCTGTGGTTGGTAACAAGCTGCGTACTCTCAAACGTAGTGTGTCCCCGTGGCCTTCCTCCTACCACCGTAACCGGCGGTGGGAAACTGCTTTGGCACGGCTGCGGTTTGATCATACCCGCTTAACCCACAGTCACTAAATGAAGCGCTGCCCTGCTCCTTATTGTCCGAATTGCGTTGTCCCTCTTACAGTTGTGCATATCCTTGTTGAATGTCCTGACATCCAGGACGAGCGTGTGTCTTGCTTTCCGACCGTCCCTCGCGGTCACTTGTCCCTCGATAGAATTCTAGGTGAATCAGATACTTTTGATATCATTCGCGTTATGCGTTTTTGTTCTCGTATTGGCATTATTGGTGATATTTAGCGCCCTCTGAATATTTCGCACTTTGATGGTGCTACATAGTCTTCCCGTTTTGGTGCTTTCTTTTGATAATTACCTTACCTTCAATGTTTCAGATTGCATTAATAAATAAAACTAGATTTATTTATTTTGATTTTGATTGGTAATTTGTGTGAAATTGTTGGAATTGAGCTGTACCGTTTACCACACCGTTTATTTTGTATCTATAATTATAGATGTCACACTTCTACAAGGTAAAAACATTCTTAATTTTTTAAACAGTTCCATCTGTTGCACGTAAGAGCCATACACGCTATAATAAATGTTAAGATTCTATTTCAATATTTTTGATGTCATTGACAAATTATCACTTTTAGATTTATTTTCACTTTGATTTAATTAATTATATTGTTATTTTGCATGGGAATTTAGTTGTTTACCATACCGTTCATTTCGTAAGTTTAAATGCCACACACCTGACTGTAAAAACATGCATGTTTGAAGAACGGCACCATCTGTCGCACGTAAGAGCAACTCACGCTATACTATGTTATGATTCAATTTCAGTGTATCCAATTTCATTGATAAATTGAATTTTCAAAGATTTCGAATTATTTCCATTATGATATAATTTTGACATTGTACTGGAATTGAGCTTTGTTTACCATACTGTTCATTTCGTGACAATAGTTTTTTTGTATTTGTTTTTCATTACGTTTTGAAATTATTTCATTGATGGGAACATTAGATCACTTGACGTTACCAATTTTCTGATGGGAACATCAGATCATTTGGGAATGCATCGGATGAGGGAGTGAGGAATGGTGGGGAGAACGAGGGGATGGTACTGAGGACGATGGAACAAGGGGGGTAATGGTGGGGGGGGGGGACGAGGGAGTTGGGGATGGTGGGGACAAAGGGACAGGGGAATGGAGAATGATGGGAAGGAAGAATGATTATTATATATAATTATTTATATATATATACATTATATATTGTTGGGAATTTCCAACACCGAATACAACACTGTTGTATTCTCATTACTTATTACTAACTCTATTAATTATTGTAGTAAGTAAAATTAACACCACGTAGAATTCTCATGTACTAATAATTTCATCTGTGCAGTAGGCTAGAATTCTCACGTCACCCGACGCCAGTATTGCGTCAGATTTCATTACAATAAACACATTATATCCAATGTATCTGAGAATTAAATTCGATTCTCTATAACCAAGGCATTCTGTATGATAATTAGTTACAGATGAATTGACCTCCAATTAAAAGCCGAATAGAGCGTTGGAGTCATAGCGATTATCTAGTAATAAAAGTTAACGTCACGAGTGAATGCCATGGGGAGACATTAATTTCTCTCCCTTATATGTTTACTATCCCTAAATTGGCAAATAATAATATTATCCTCTTCTAAATAATAAACCCGTTCAGTCTTCAACATTTCAAGCATAAATGCGAGAAATATTAATATTCATGACAATAATTTGTCTAATGAACGCGAGACGCGGCGTGGGTTGGAGAGGCTTGCCAGTACACGTGGAGGGAAGCTCTGAGGAAGACCTACCCGTATCGTGCTCACGAGGAGACGCCATTACCCAGCCATCAGGGTAGACGTTATCCATCCTCAGATGAAAGTCGCCACTGTGAGGCGTGAACAACCTTGCAGATAATATCTTCAACTGGTGCTGGTGTAACATAAGGAACCTTTTTAATCTGGTTCCTGACTGCACGTGACCGACCAGTGAAGCGCGCCATTATCCAGGATAAGTGGAAGCCAGAGCCTGGGGCGCGAATTTCGGCAATCTTAAAACTTATACAGTGCCCTTATTAGCTAAGTATCTTCTCTTTATTTGATGCATCTTGTAAAGTGTAGTGTAGTAGCTGAGTGATTGACCGTGACGACGCATACCAACACCAAACCACAGGTGATTACCTTTTATCACCTGTAACTCTTAATTTCTTGAATATAGAGATTCAGTAGTTTAATTAGTTGCTACTGTATATATTTGTTTTGCAGCACGAGAGAAGAATTCTCCCTGCCGCCTTCTCCCATGTTAATCCATCCCATTCGTCAGCCAGCTGAGCCCAGTGAATTAGAGGAATCGTCGTGGCTTACATAAAGGAATCATCATTAAGCTAAGATTTCTTTGTATTAATTTATGAAATTCCTGAAATTACTTATATGCAGAATTTCTTTGGATTAACATGTGTTTATTGTGACTATCATTACTATACTTATAATCTATGTTCCCATTCATGGTAATGACATTAGTTTCACTATAATTCATAGGATTAGATTATTATAATTTGGATTAGTGAACGAACCACACTAGTTCCTGGACGTACTTACTTCCAGTAATAACCCTCCAATGTAGGTGTTTGAGGGTTTGATTCATTTAATTATACTGCCCATTAATTATTTCTATGATCATGTTCTCTAGTATTTTATCCATAGTTACTGGTTTCATCTAGGAATTATCTAATGATCAGAAATTCTCAGTTTCCCTCTTTACTATAAAAGCGGGTGGTCCTTCGTAATTTAATTTACTACATAATATTTAAATAATCAGATTCAAGCCCCAAATGTCCCACATTATGGTCCTTCGAACCGGATAGGCATTAAATTTATAATTAAAATATTAATCATTAATAACTAATCCTTGTGTGATAGAAGCTAGACTATTTAATTAATTGTGTCAACTAACAGTGTAACACATCAGTTAGCCTAGATCACACTAACATATTGCTACTTTCACCTCATGTATAAGGTAGCTTTAGTGGGTCATAGCCAATTACCCACAACACTTAGACCTACACTTCATACTGAAGTAGAATCTTTAGGTCACCAAGAGCAACAGCTCATAACCTTATATTAATCACTAACACCAATTAAGTGTTAACCATTTAGGCTATACCAATGTTTCAATATATGGCTGTCAGCAGACCGTCCATTATAGCCTGAATCCATGTTAAAGTTACTGCTTCACTCAAGTCAGTAGATCATTAACATTTAGGGATCCAGTATACTAATATAAATTACTGATCTCATACTAGCTAATCATTACTAACCCTGATAATATTTTATTCCACAATTAGGAGTACATTTAGGAGTTAGATAATATTTACGGCAGTAGAATACTTGCCAAACACAATTAATTCCTTTGTGTTCATTTAATTTCTTATGCACATAATTACACAAGTGTATATTATATAAAATACAAAAAAAACAAAAACACAGCACAATTATTTGCACATTACTGCACCATAATATAATCTTTGCCAACCTTCATCAGGTAGCAATTTAGGCTGTGATTGTGTTGAATTTGGCACAAGCACAGACTAAATATAGTTGTAGTTTCTCAAGTAGAAATTCTCACGACTAGGCTTGAGCTAGTTAGTGATATATATTATTCTTTTGTGCTGACCCTATCAAGGGTGGGATTAACCATTTATTGTGTAATTATTTTATTGCATATTTCTATGTATGTCTTTGAGTGTTACTGTAAGTCCACTACCCATCCGAGGCTGATTTAGATGAGCTAAGCTGAGGAACACCTGTAGTGAGACCAAGGTACCACTCAAATCTTAGTTGCTTATTATTAGGTAGGTAGCTAACCTCTAAATGAGGTAAATTACGACCAGCCTCAAGAAATACCAGGCTGTCAATACTTATACCTGCTCTACATCAAGGAGCAGACACATAGCTATACCACTAGCTACATTAGCCCTATCAGCCTCCATTTACCACAAGAATGAATCCTTTAGAAAGGAATGCAAGATTCTTGACAGCTCTTCAACGTCCTCTAGAAAAACTGCTTATGAAATGTCCTCTCTGTGTCGAAACTGACCCAGGTGACGTCTACAGACTAGCAAGTTACATAGGGAACGCCATCCAAAAATATGATCATGTGAAGACTGTAATCGAGTCTCATAGGAACTTACTCCAGGTCAGTAATACTGACCCAGACGAATTAAGTCAGATCGAATATGATCTTGATGAATATGTAGATACCATTCAAGACAAGTTAGATCACTATAAAAGAGTACTTGCGAAACAAAATGATCCTGATTGGATAGAACGTTTTTGTAGAAAAACTACAACCGAGCAAGCACTCAGCTCAGATGAAATACCTGAACTACCTGTCGTGAACCTGAACCCCGGTTCATTCCGAACACAGTGAATACACAACACATAACACTTTGCCTCAGCACCCATTACTACCACCGTGTACTCCTACACACACCAGACCCTTGAGGCGTACCACTAGGTTTGTACTGGAACACAATGAATGAACATATGGAAGGTATTTAAAGGCCGTCGGGTTTTGTCATTTAATTACAAAGAATAGACTCTGACAAATAATACTATATTAATTAACATACTCTATTGGTCAATACACTTCCAATACCCATAGACCACTTGACCTCCGCGATCACCACACACACTCGTAACTTCCGCCTAAGTCCCTAATACGGAATGATTACTACAACGCTCCACACCCGGTTAGTCTTACATTCAATACTCACATACTGCAGACTTAACTTGGTCACTAAGATCACAACAGGCTCTCGCATAGCTGTCTGCTACACTTCGCTGCTGCCACAAACGGGGATCCAAAAGGACTTGCTCGGTCAACTTCCACAATCAGACTGCTCCAGTCAGCCATCTACCTCAACCATTTCACCCCACCTCTCAAGGAAGGTATAATCCGATTAACCTTATCCCTAGAGAGGTAATCTTGTTCCTAGAAGCCTGACGAAGAATAATTCCTCTTTCCAGGAATTAATCATTTGGCTAAACAGCTTCGGTCTTAATCTATTGACCTTTCTTAGATATGTGATCCATAGTCTGTCTACTTACATGTACTTTCAATCATCATTCGTTAAGTGTTGTAGTAATGATCCTCTAGCTAATAATTCCTACTAACTTGTGGATTACAACACCACTCCCCTCCTTAAACACGCATATGTCCCCATATGCATCATTGCAATGGTTCCATTAGTGCAAGGACCTGGAGGATGCACCCACCATATGTGTACAACTAAAAAATCATCCAATAAGTTCATCATACACACAATGAAATATATTAAAATTTTCCCCGACATGACTCACAACACTTCTCCAACATATATATTATATTCACATCATAGCACAGGTAAAATAGTCTGTAATAATTTTTCCCATCTCCAACAATGCACATATACCTAAACTACTGACATATAATTACATACAAACATAACCATAAAATTACATGGACCAGAATGCTGGCACTTAAACAGAAATGACACTAGTCATTAATATATACACAACACATATATATCTAAGGTTCTTCATCCTTAGTAATTATAATTTAACATCTTGCCCTGTACTGTTGACATAAGGGCTTACAATGATCACACAATGTTTCACTGGCCTCCTCCACAATTTGCAGCATCACTTCTCTTGTCTTCGTGTCCCATGGTTGCTAGGTCATAGATCCTCCATGACCCAGACAAAACCCAGGCTGTCCAGCCTGGTGAATGTTGTCAATGTCCCATCGTTGCTCTGAGCTAACGTGATCCTGGCCTCCAGAGCAACGGAGATTCCTACCCCAGGGTCATGTTCCCTCGGGTCTGTGCTGACGTCTCGTTCCAGGGCACCAATCCCAGAACGCTGTAGATACCTCACAGCTCTCTGGTCTAGGCCCATCCGCCCAGAGTGTGTCCACCTGTATTCACACCTTCCCGACCGCTGTACCTGCAAAATATTCCCTCGGAGCCCCCTGGCTCGATCCCATTATTACATAACCCCCTCGGCTCCTTACTCTCTCCCCGTATATAGCCTGAGCGCAGCTGCAAAACCATTGCAGCTGGCCCTTATCCCTGCTTTGATGTCAGGGGGCGAATTTCGCCTATAACGTCACGTTGGCTTCACTTCCACCCCCCTTTTTTTTCTAGAATAACTGAGTGTAGCCTCATAGCTTCCCTTCTACTCTACCTGAAGCTCTGTGACATGATCCCGGGGGACCTTCTCAAGCCTAACACTCAGTAATGGTGCCGATGAGGTAATATACAGTATATACATACACATACATTATCACAATAAATACCTCATTAAAATAATTTCACAACTAATGTCACTAAAGCATCATACTGCCACTGGCTCGCTTCTAGCGAGATTCCTGTAACAACTTAATTAATGAGAAATTAGTATATCTACTTCGCTCGTCCACTGCAACCACCAACACCTGAAATTTTGAAATTCTACATTATAATCTTATCCATAAGACTTACCCACTCCGACACACCATCACCTCTGGTCAACCCAACCACTGATGACCTCATTATAACACCACACTCCATACCAGGCGTCCAAACGCCACAACACTACACCACCCACTACACATGCTACTCTACACACTACCCCACACTCTACAAAACTACCATGCCCATGCACCACTACACACCACACTCTACAAAACTACCATGCCCATGCACCACTACACACTACCCCACACTCTACACACTACCATGCCCATGCACCACTCAACACCACACTCTACACACTACCCCACACTCTACACACTACCCCACACTCTACAAAACTACCATGGCCATGCACTACTCTACAGTACATACTATGCTCCTTCTGTGTTCATGACCCCACGAGAGCGGGTCGGATAGCGATGTGTCACCGTCGCCTGTGGACTTTGTCCTCGGTCCTGCGAAGGCTGCTCTGTGTTATCTACCCTTGATTGCCAACTCCTCGTACCCCTACCTATGTTCTCAGCCGCTGGTGTGCTCTCCCCTGGCACACTCCCCTTAGGGTATGGCTCCTCACTTGCCTGACCGGTCAGTGTATAGACGCGGTCTGGGTGACAGGAGAACACGTGCCCTGTGTTTAGCACCTTAACCTTCACTTCTGCATTCTTTTTGCTAATTACCCGACATGGCCCCACAAACTTGGGTGCCAACTTACCTTCTGCCTGAGCGTGCATCTGCTTCACGAATACCCTATCACCTTCATTGATCACCTTTGCTTGGACCTTGTTCCGCGCATTATAATATGCCTCTGCTACCTCTGTCGACTTTCTTAAATGTAGTTTCACCAAGTCAAATGCCTTGGTTGCTCGCCTACAGACAACACTTTTGAAGTCTAACGCATAGCATGGCGGTTGCTTGCTTGTGAACGTCGTGAACGGAAGTCGGGGATCGAACCCATGCAACAAAAAATGCGGGGTTTCTCCCACCGACCTATTGAACGCCGTGTTGAGCGCCGACTCCACCATCGACAAACTCTGATCCCATGCAAGCACATCATCAGCAGCCAAATGCCGCAGAATACTGATTACTTCAGCATTGTGTCTTTCAACCAAACCATTCGCCGATGGTCGATATGCCAGCACTGGAGTATGTTTGAATTGATACACACTCGCGATGCTTTGAAATACTTGATTGATAAACTCTGACCCTTGGTCTGACACAACTTGTTGAGGAGCCCCAAACCTGGTTAACACACTTTCCACCATGGCCTGGGTCACATCCTCTGCCGACTTAGAACGGAGTGCACTCACCACAGTGAACCGTGTGAGTGCATCCACTGCTACAAATATGTACCTCGCCCCTGAATGAGCTTGTGGTAGCGGCCCAATGAGATCTATGTGTACTCTCTCGAAGGGAGTACTCACCTCCGGCCACCTACGCAAAGGTTCCGCCCCCAACCTATGTGCCTTGTACCTCAGACAACTGTCACAAGAGGCTACATAGACCTTGATATCTTTACCCATGGATGGCCAATAGAACCTTTGACGTGCCCTCTGCAACGTCTTGGACTCCCCTCCATGGCCTGCTGCTGGGATGTTATGACACAGATACATTGCAGTCCTCTGGAACTCCGGTGTCAAGACTGCCTGGTATACTGGTTCAGACCGTATACCCGAAACCCTACCAAGATGATACAACACCTCATCTTCAACCACAAACTCATCCACTGGGGCTGGAAGTGACTTCCTCAACTCCGCACGCTGACCCCTCAAAAACTTCCTTACCTCCCCCCACAGGGGGTGACCTTCCTGACTCCGTATCAACTCCCTCACATTCCACGACACATCTTCCTCCCCCCTTTCACTCACCACTGCTACATTGTGACACCTTGACAACGCGTCAGCGACCACATTGCTTTTCCCTGGTACATGTTCAAAGTTTGTAATGTTAAACTCTGAGAGCGAGGTAACCCACCGTGCCAGCCGCTGACAAGGCTCCTTGGACTCGAACACATACTTAAGGGGTTTGTGATCGCTTCTGAGCCAAATTTCATGTCCAAGCAAGATGTACCGGTTTCGTTGTAATATGAATGTGATCGCTAGCGCTTCCCTCTCAATCGTACTATAGTTCCTCTCTGCAGGACATAGTACTCGTGAACAAAATGCAATGGGACGCTCCCGTCCTCGCTCATCCACCTGAGCTACCACACCACCTATCGCTGCGCCAGAAGCATCCGCATACACCAGAAACGGTTTGCTAAAATCTGGGTGCGCCAAGATGCTGCGAGAGCTGACAGCAGCCCTCAGTACCAGGAACGCCTGCTGTTGTTCCTTCCCCCACACGAACTCTGCAAGTCCACTGATCTCATGTAATGGTCTTGCAATTTTTGAAAAATCTTTAATAAATCGCCGATAATAGCTAACCAACCCCAGGAAAGATTTGCACTCTTTCTTGTTCTGTGGAACTGGGAACTCTTGAATATCCCTGGTTTTATCTGGCAATGGACTGATACCCATCCGACCCACTGTATGACCCAGGAATGTTACCGATTCTCCAAAAAAACTGCATTTTTCGAAATTCACTTTGAGGTTGTGTGACCTCAACCTTAGCAAGAGTTTCCTCAAATTATGCATGTGCTCCTCTAATGACTTTCCCAGCACGATTACGTCATCGAGGTACAGCAACGCTGTGGGACCTATCAACCCCGATAATACACTCATCATTAGCCTACTGAACACAGCAGGTGCTGACTTCAACCCGAAAGGAAGTCGTTTATATTGCCAGAGCTCGTTGCACGCACTAAACGCTGTGATTTCCCTCGACTCTTCCTCCAGCGGTATCTGGTGATACCCACTGAGTAGGTCTAATGTGGTAAAATATTGTGTACCCTTCAAGTGTGTCAATGTGTCCTGTATGTTAGGTAATGGGTATGCTTCGTCTTTCGTCAGCTTGTTTATTCTGCGGAAATCTACACATAACCTCACTCCCCCATTCTTTTTCCTGACTACTACGAGAGGGCTGTGCCACGGTGAACTGGATGGTTCAATGATATCATGCTCCCTTAGCTGGCTTATCTCCTCTTTCACCTCCCTCTGGTGTGCCACTGGTATGCTATATGCTCTCGTATATACTGGATGTGCGCCCTCTACGTCAATTCTATGTGCTCCTTGAGTAATGCACCCTGGGGGTTCCCCTCTCAACGCAAAAACATCCGGGAACTCCCTGACTAAGCCCCTTAAGGCTTCCTTAACCTCCCTTTCCATGGACATCCTATCCACTATTCCCATTAATTTATCCATTCTATCCTCGTCGCCCTCACTCTGACTTACTGACATGGCTGCAATAATCTCCTCCACAGGGTGCGCCCACGCTACCTGTGCATGCTTACTCAAGGTGACTGGCCACCGAGAGGGATTAAAAACCCTCAACCGAATTACCCCTTCATTTATGTCTTCAATAGTCTCCATTATCACCAACCCTGCTGGATTATCCAATGGCTCAATTTGCACAACGTCTACTCCCTTGGCTTTACATGCCATTTTAATCACTAAGGATGCTTCTCCCGGAATGGTGACATCCTTGGGTACCGTGACTGCCCACTGTATATTCTGGTCCCCAGCAGAGTTACCACAGTTACCCCTCACTACTGCTACTCCTTCTCTACTCCTCACCTTGTTAACGTCTACCGCTTGACCCCCACATACCAATTTATTCCCCCTTGCGCTGAACGCTATGGTACATGAGTATTTTTCGAGGAAATCAATTCCCAAGATAATGTTGGTATGTTTCAGCCCTATATCCTGTATTACTACAAAACTATGTTTAAACCATCTATCTTCTAGCTGGAAATCCACAGTTGTCTCACCCAACACCCGCAACGCATTATCCCCCACCGCCGTTAATCTCCTGTTGTTAGGTATCAGCCTGACGTCTGATCCTAACACGCTACGACTCATGATGGACACGGAAGCACCGGTGTCCACCAAGGCTGTATAGATAGTGCCCTTTAACCGTAAATGCACCTTTATGGGATGACCCGACCCGACGGTACACAACCACTGTCCGCCACCCCCTACTGTACACACTGGGTAATTAGGCGGAACAAAAAGCTTACACTGCCAGGCCAAGTGACTACCGTCACCACACAGCTTACACACTTTGGTCTGCTTAGGTCGTTCTGGCTCGTGTTTACCTGCAGTGTACCCCGTTCCCCGGGGATACCCTCTACCGGTACCCTGGTTCTGGTGGTACATTCCTGTTGCTCCCTGAGCAGGCGTGCATCGTGGTGGAGCAGGAGTGAACCTGCCTCCACGTGCCCCTTGATTATAGCCTCCTCGCTGCCCACGAGTACCCTGATGGGGTCCCCACGACACCCCACTCGTATTGTGTCCCTGGAACACCCTTGGCTCCCAGCCCTTATTATTGTTACGTCGAGGAGCACCTCGCCCCTTGCCCTTGGAATGTGTGACCCCCGCCGCGGGTCCATCCTCCACTGGCTGAGCTACTGGGGCCCAGAGCTGAGCCTGTCTCTCTTGCGTGTCTGCAAGATTTGCCTGTTCCTTAGGGGACACTTCTTTGAAAATGTCATCCTCTGTCAGTTTATGTGTCGGGCTATTCTCCGCCCAAAACACTGCATGTTTCACCGCTTCCTTAAAAGACTTAGCTTCCCTGCAGTGTAACGCACTTTCCCGCGGTAATGCACCGAAAAAAACACTCCGTTGCATAGAATCTCTTACTACCCCCGTGAACTGCGTTTCCGTCCGCTCAATCACATCACCCAAGAGTCTTATTCTATGGCCAAACGCCCTTAATTGTTCCCCTGGTTCTCGTTTAAGTGCAGCTAACTGAGCCTTTAGTTCTACTGCATCGTGCTGCACATCGTAATGATCTATCAGTTCCTGCTTAAACTCGCTATAACTATTTATTTCTCTAATTTCCGCCGAGTTGAGCAGGGTCTTTGCTTCCCCTTTGCTTCCCCTCCTCAAGATGAGGAGAATCCTCTAATCAATGCTGATCACTATACAGGATCAACAACTGAAGTTCAACCTTCATTTTCTAACCACTCATCTAATACAGCTTCATGTGATGATTTGTTTACAGAGTCTGATCAAACTTCAGACCACTCTTCTCCATGTTCCCTGGATTCTATAAGTACAATACATAAGGCTACTGAATTAACTAGCTTATCACCAGAACCCAAAGAAACAAGTGAAGCTGCAGATGAAACAAGTGAAGCTGCAATAATCAGTGAATCTGAACCAGAAAATGATAAAGCTAATGCTGCAGCAGCAGTCGAAGCTGTAATCAAAGCTGAGGCTAAGCAAGAAGCCTTAAGCAACACAAGTAATGGTCACAATTGCTCACAACAGCCTTCTAAAGTAAGTGCTAACCATGAGAAGACTATTATAAACCTTGTGCACCAATTATTAAATTTATCTTCACCAGAACAATCAGTTAACTATTTACAAGCCTTCAGTTTTCATCTTGAGTCACTGATAAATTCTTTCAGTAAAGAGGTGGATCACCCAATTACTGAGTGGATGACTAAAATTATCATCCAAAGAAAATTGTCTGGTGACACACTTAATAAATTATATGTATGCCAGAATGGTAATACCCTGTCAATGCAGGATATATTTACAGGTTTGCGTAATATGAGCAATCATACAGCAGACCAAGCAATTAATGCTAAATCTGAATGCACCAAAACTGTACCTACATCAGTTTCCTTACCTGAAACTCCTAAAGTGACACTGTCACTAGGTAACCAAGGTGCTAATACTCAATGTAACAACAATCAGTCAAATACTGATTCATCAGTAAGGCCTAAGAGTCCCACAGGTGCTCCTAAGAGACCTAATAGTCCAAAGAGCACTGCTAATAACTCCACAGGTGCTCCTAAGAGACCTAATAGTCCAAAGAGCACTCCCAAGAGCCTGTTAATGGTTCCCCAGAGTACACCAAGTACTCACAAGAGAATAAATAACAAGCAAATGCAAGCAGCAAAACCATCACAACCTGCAAATCCTGTTTTACCTAAATCGGTAACCCCTAAACGATCTGTAGGATGGGGAATGTGCTTGTTTTGCAATCAAAAACATTCTCTGTACAAATGTACTAATTATCCTAATAGAGACACAAGAGTCAGACGACTCAGCCAGTTACACAAATGTACTAGGTGTCTCAAACCACATAATGTTAACACCTGTGACACCCCACTGAACACCTGCAATAGGTGTAGAAGGGGCAAGCATCATGCTGCACTGTGCAAATTAGTTAGGACAAATTATGTCAATCCTAGAATAGGACGTAGAGAATCTACACCAGTACAGTGCTGCAAGGTGCGAGATGTGTACAGCGTAACTTCCCAAGCATCTCAAGTGGATGCTGCTTTGCCTACTGCCCAACTTCAAGTGAAGAACAGAGGAGCCAAGATCACCATACGTGGACTATTTGATCAAGGTTCCCAGAGAACTTTCATTACTCAAAGGGCAGCAGAGGCACTTAATTTACAACCAATAGGACAGGTAAAATTAAACTTGTCAGGGTCCATGATAAATCGAGGAACCCATGAATACTCAGTAGTTCAACCGCTTGTACGACTAGGTAGTCAAGCCAAGGCTGTCCAAGCCATTGTTGTAGATCAAATACCTTTAGACTTAAATATTAAGGGTCTGGGGTACACAGCCCACTTCCTGCAGGAACGTGAAATTAATTTGGCTGACAACAAATTAATGTCTGACCGCCTTAACAATGTAGATGTACTAGTAGGAGCCGACTACTATTACCAGTTCATAACTGGACATGTTAAACGATTGGGAATGAATATGCTCCAATCTGCAGGTGGCTACTTACTTACTGGTAAAGTTCTGAATGTGAACAAGCCTAAACCTGCCAATAATAATAAATTAGTCAGCAGTAAATTAATTCTCCAGCAGCAAGCTAAAGGGAGAAACGCAGCTGAGTAATAAACTCAGATTGAATGTAGTGCAATTGATACTCGCCGAGATGTTTCATAGCTCTCAGTGAAAACCAATGGTCCGTACTCAAACAAGTACAAGTCACAGCGACCAAACTATTGAATTCACTGCAGACCTAGAATTATTCTCGACAAGTAGTGATTGACCACACTCAGTCTTCCTAGGTAAATTGTAATGTTGGGCTAGAGAATCTAGTACTCCCTAGGTAATTAATAATGTTAGGCTAGAGAATCTAGCACTCAATGCCACTGGCATTTTCTGAATTTAGTAATAAATTCATTAGGACCACTGGTCCACTATACTTGCGCTTAAAGGTTTGCCAAGAAAACCTTCTTAATACCATGTTTTCTGCACTAAGAGTTAGTGATAAATACTTGCATCAATTGTTTGAGTTGTTTTTTCTTTCGTTTCTGCTTATTTAGTGTAGGAGCGCAGCACGAACAAACTTGCAAACTTACTAATACGTAAGCGAATTTACAGAGAACTAATATGTTTAATGCATTATCGTTAAACATCAGTATTGTTAATTAACATGCTTTATGAGCTTAATATAGCTCACCTTAGAATTAACGTAATATGAGTGCTTGTTCCCCATGCGTACGAGCTTAATATTGCTCGCCATGATAATTGAATGATGCAAAACTCCACCTCGTTAATTCGAGTTCACTGAACTCACCCTGTTAGCACTGCTAACGAGCTCACTGTAGCTCACCCTGTCAACACTGTTGACGAGTTCACTGCAACTCACCCTGTTAGCACTGCTAACGAGCTCACTGCAGCTCACCCTGTCAACACTGTTGACGAGTTCACTGAAACTCACCCTGTTAGCACTGCTAACGAGCTCACTGTAGCTCACCCTGTCAACACTGTTGACGAGTTCACTGAACTCACCCTGTTAGCACTGCTAACGAGCTCACTGTAGTTCACCCTGTCAACACTGTTGACGAGTTCACTGTAACTCACCCTGTTAGCACTGCTAACGAGCTCACTGCAGCTCACCCTGTCAACACTGTTGACGAGTTCAATGTAACTCACCCTGTTAGCACTGCTAACGAGCTCAATATAGCTCACCATGTTCACGAGTTCAATATAGCTCGATCTGTTAATGAGCTCAATACTGCTCACAATGTTAATTCGAGTACATTTTGCTCACAATTAGCTTAGTCCCTTACTTAGGTAGGTTAGAAATTCAAACCATTTATTTAGGTAGGTTTAGGGACTTTAGTAGTGTCAACTGAGTACTAGCCTAATCTGTACTCACCATTAATTACAGTTGACTATACTTATAGAGACTGATTTAATAAACTCAAATTCATGTAAAGGTGATTTCGTATTAACAAGTTTACAGTGTCAAGCCTATGAGCTGCCATTTAATTAGCTCATAACTCAGAATGACTAGGCTACTAATCTCACTGTCGACTCAGAATTTTCCTTGATTTTAATGAATAAACTTTTTCAGTTCTCTCCTTTTCTATTATTTAGCTAGTTAGCAAATTAGTTGTACCATCAGTCAGAATGACTACTGCACGGCAGTGCACATTAAATTCAATTTCCTCATTTGAATTTGGGGTGATCGTGATGCTGCGTGATGTTATTGTCTAGTAACTCAATAGTTACAAGTCACAGCGATCCTAGACAGTGACCTTACTGTAGTGTCATAGTCTCCTTGATCTTAAATGACTAATAATACTTTACTGTATAATCATACAATAGTGTTATCAGTTCTTAGGAACTTATTCTGAGTTTACCTACGATTCAGCAGCTACGTAATACACCATTACATGTCACTGCGACCATAGTTGTTGAGTTTATTGTGAGCTTTAGAGAGTTCCTGATTACCGATAACTTAATCATTTAATGTTTCAATATTTAATACATGTTTCCACTAAGGGAAACTACAAGCCTATTATAGTTCTCAACTAAGAACAATTCTTTAATTATTGTGTAGGCTATAAGTAACATGTTTCATTTGACATGTAAATAGCAAGACTCAGCAAGACTCAAGTTCTTGTAAGTCCTTGATAAATCCGGGACGTTCGTTATGTGTGTACTAACATACTAACATATTAACATACTAATGTACTAATCTTAATATCACTTCGGGATAGGTCAGTACTCCACAGTACACTACGACCCTAGAATCCTCCCCCCGGAGTTATGTTGGGAATTTCCAACACCGAATACAACACTGTTGTGCAGGCGATGAGTCACAATAACGTGGCTGAAGTATGTTGACCAGACCACACACTAGAAATTGAAGGGACGACGACGTTTCGGTCCGTCCTGGACCATTGTCAAGTCGATTGTGATGAGGACTGGTAGGGACAGGCATTAAATAGGCAAGAGAGAGCTGAGGAGGAAAGTCAGGTGTAAGGGATAGTAGTAATGAGAACTGCAGCAGGCCTATTGGCCCATACGAGGCAGCTCCAATTATAACCACCGAAGGAGATAGTAATAGGAATAAGAAGAGGATAGCAAGGGAGCATAGAAGACAATGAACAGAAAAAGGGAGAAGAGAGAAAGAAAGGGAAAGAGAAAGAAAGAAATGGAAGGGGGAAAGCTTATGTTAAGTCACGTTTGTTAGAAAGATTAGAGCATTTGAGTATATACTGTGAAAGGGAAGAGTCCACAGCAACAAAGCCAGGACTCAAGTTCATGTTGGGTACATTGTTAATAAGAGCCGATTCTACAAGACGGCGTCTGTGTAGAGTAGAGGCAGGAAAGATTATTTTGGAGGAAGACCAATCAATGGGATGATTAGAATCCCTCACATGGCAGAAGAGAGCATTCTTAGTGTCTGCAGACATAACACTTCTCTTGTGTTCTTTAAGTCTGTCATTCAGTGTACGGCCAGTTTCGCCAAAGTATTGGAGAGGACAGAAATCACAGAACTCATCGATAGATACAGCAATAGCAGGCGGCTTGACGTTTGCGAGGCACTACACATCAAGAAGTCAACACCAGCAATCAACAGCCAATTATTGCACAACTATATTCTACCCACCTCAAGACTCCGCTCCAATATAGAAGCATCAAGAAATATGGACCAATAGGCTTTCTACAAACACTTCTATTCAATATCCATTGTTTCGTGTTCTGTTTTGTGTTGATGAAATTAATACCCTATTAATACTCTTGTTCTGTCTTGTGTTGATGAAATTAATACCCTATTAATACCACATCTTGTTCTGTCTTGTGTTAATGCCACATCACCCCTTCCACCTCACTCAAATGTAGATATAAAATCGGAGATGCGTAAGTTCTATTCAGTTGTGTATTTGTGAACTAAAGTCTTTGAAAATGTAATAAGTTTTACGAAACGCGCTCGTGTCGCGTCAGACTAGAAATAAAAATGAATTTTGGAGAATTGATTTTTGATTTACCTCCAACAGTGAAGCGAAATGTACGAAAGATTGAGAAAATTCGTGTTAGAATTATTAATCTTACTTTTTTGGTCATATTTAATAATATATATCTACAGGAAAGACTACTACCAAAATATACTAATATTAAAACGCACGACCCAGCAGCAAGGAATCAAGCCTTTACGATAAAATATCGCCAGGATCTGATTCGTGATCAGATATACAAGGCAGAGAATGAAATCAAAGACAACAAAACGCAACTACTGCATGCTACAAACGAGTGGAGAAATAGCAACATCGACGATAGTATCCGTACCCGCATTGAACAACACCTCGACATCCTCACAGACCAACATCACCTCAGCACTGAAACAAGGATTATCAAGAAACTAACAACATTATATGGAGGACCTATGGCAATTCCACGACCAAGAGATGGCTTCCTGAACCTTGCAGGAATTAACCTCACTGAGGACCAAGTCACTCTCCTAAATCTGGGCATAAACTGTCATGTTATGTCCAGACCGAGTGAGATGGCCCGGAAAGTAGAGTTGGAAATTCTGTTAGACGACATATTCGACCTCGAGACACAAAAGAAGGTCACTACCAAAGATACCTTACAAGCAGAACTTATTGCAGAAGGAGGAAAGAATCGAGGCAACTACAGAAGCACCATACTGTCCCCCGAGCTTAAAGCGGCAGCTAAAAGCCTTCGTGAGAACAAGGAGATAGTTGTCAGGAGAGGTGACAAGTCGCCAATATATGTCATTCTTAAAAAAGACGAATATCTGGCGAAAATGAACATCATACTCTCTGACCAAACTAAGTTCCAAAGGGTAACGAAGGACACTACAGCCGAATAAAAGCAAAGGTCAACAAACTGATCGAAACTGTGAACGCCAAGAAATCCGGACTCCACCTGCCAAAGATCATTGGGGAATATAAACCTGGATATGCGTATGGAAATGTCAAGACGCACAAGCCTGGAAACCCACTTCGGCCAATCATTAGCCAGATACCCACACCCACGTACAGACTGGCGAAGCGACTCAACGGCCTGCTGACTCCTTATGTTCCTTGCGCCTTCAGCCTGAAGTCTCCAAAGGAATTTGTTGACTTACTGCGGGGGCACACGGGCCACAGGGATAAGAGCCTCGTTGGACGTAGAATCGCTGTTTACCAACGTACCTGTGGACGAGACAATCGGAATGATAGCCGACAGAGTGTATCGTGATCCAGCCTGTACTCCTCTTGACATACCAGAAAATATTCTGAGGAAACTACTCCAAGCTTGTACTAAAGAGGCACCCTTCTTGAGCCCGGATGGGCACATGTATAAGCAAGTAGATGGGGTCGCCATGGGTTCTTCCCTAGGTGTCCTGTTTGCAAACTTCTACATGGGTACCATCGAGCAGAAAGTCTTAGTCGACATGAACTTGAAACCGGCCATATACTGCAGGTATGTTGACGACATTTTTACACAGGTACTTGATGTCAGACATCTGCAGGAGCTGAAGGCGGCATTTGAGCAGAGTTCCGTGCTGCGTTTCACTTACGAGATGGAAAAGGATGGGAAGCTGCCCTTTCTAGATGTAACAGTCATGGAAAAGGGCGGAGGTTTCCACACTGCAGTCTACACTAAGGAAACAAACATAGGAATGTGCCTAAATGCCAACAGCGACTGCCAAGAGAGGTACAAGATGAGTGTTGTTAACGCATATGTCGACCGTGCTCTCAGCCACAGCTCAGAATGGAAGCAAGTCGACGAAGAACTCTGTAGGGTAAGGCAGGTCCTAGTCAATAACGGCTTCTCCAATGGTTTCGTCGAAGACATCATAAGAAGGAAAGTGAAAAGCCATGCAACCTCTGAAGAGACAACTAACACAACACCTATACCCCCTATTAGACTATTTTACAGGAACTTCTTTTCCACAGCTCATAAAACGGAGGAAAGGGTCCTGAAAGATATTGTTAATAGAAACGTTATCCCTACAGACAAAAATCAGAGGATACAACTGACGATTTACTATAAAACCAGAAAAACGGCCAGCCTACTCATGAGAAACTCTCCAGACACAAAACAGAACGCTTTAAAAGAGACTAACGTCGTCTATGCCTTCAAATGCCCTCTTGGGGACTGTAAGCTCCAAAAAACCCAGTATATAGGCAAGACAACAACATCTCTTTCTAGGCGTTTAACGATGCATAAGCACCAGGGCTCCATTAAGGAACATATAATCTCTTCCCACAACCAAACCATCGCCAGAGAAATCCTAGTAAACAACACAGAAATCATCGATAGATACAGCGATAGCAGGCGGCTTGACGTTTGCGAGGCACTACACATCAAGAAGTCAACACCAGCAATCAACAGCCAATTATTGCACAACTATATTCTACCCACCTCAAGACTCCGCTCCAATATAGAAGCATCAAGAAATATGGACCAATAGGCTTTCTACAAACACTTCTATTCAATATCCATTGTTTCGTGTTCTGTCTTGTGTTGATGAAATTAATTCCCTATTAATACTCTTGTTCTGTCTTGTGTTGATGAAATTAATACCCTATTAATACCACATCTTGTTCTGTCTTGTGTTAATGCCACATCACCCCTTCCACCTCACTCAAATGTAGATATAAAATCGGAGATGCGTAAGTTCTATTCAGTTGTGTATTTGTGAACTAAAGTCTTTGAAAATGTAATAAGTTTTACGAATTTAATTTTTATTTCTAGTCTGACGCTCGTGTCGCGTCAGACTAGAAATAAAAATGAATTTTGGAGAATTGATTTTTGATTTACCTCCAACAGTGAAACGAAATGTACGAAAGATTGAGAAAATTCGAGTTAGAATTATTAATCTTACTTTTTCGGTCATATTTAATAATATATGTCTACAGGAAAGACTGCTACCAAAATATACTAATATATATATATATATATATATATATATATATATATATATATATATATATATATATATATATATATATATATATATATATATGTCGTACCTAATAGCCAGAACGCACTTCTCGGCCTACTATGCAAGGCCCGATTTGCCAAATAAGCTAAGTTTTCGTGAATTAATATATTTTCTCTAATTTTTTCTTATGAATTGATAAAGCTACCCATTTCATTATGTATGTGGTCAATTTTTTTTTATTGGAGTTAAAATTAACGTAGATATATGACCGAACCTAACCAACCCTACCTAACCTAACCTAACCTATCTTTATAGATTAGGTTAGGTTAGGTAGCCGAAAAAGTTAGGTTAGGTAAGGTTAGGTAGGTTAGGTAGTCGAAAAACAATTAATTCATGAAAACTTGGCTTATTAGGCAAATCGGGCCTTGCATAGTAGGCTGAGAAGTGCGTTCTGGCTACTAGGTACGACATATATATATATATATATATATATATATATATATATATATATATATATATGTCGTACCTAGTAGCCAGAACTCACTTCTCAGCCTACTATTCAAGGCCCGATTTGCCTAATAAGCCAAGTTTTCCTGAATTAATATATGTACTATAATTTTTTTCTTATGAAATGATAAAGCAACCTTTTTCTCTATGTATGAGGTCAATTTTTTTTTATTGGAGTTAAAATTAACGTAGATATATGACCGAACCTAACCAACCCTACCTAACCTAACCTAACCTATATTTATAGGTAAGGTTAGGTTAGGTAGCCAAAAAAAGCTAGGTTAGGTTAGGTTAGGTAGGTTAGGTAGACGAAAAAACATTAATTCATGAAAACTTGGCTTATTAGGCAAATCGGGCCTTGAATAGTAGGCTGAGAAGTGCGTTCTGGCTATTAGGTACGACATATATATATATATATATATATATATATATATATATATATATATATATATATATATATATATATATATGTCGTACCTAATAGCCAGAACGCACTTCTCAGCCTACTATTCAAGGCCCGATTTGCCTAATAAGCCAAGTTTTCATGAATTAATGTTTTTTCGTCTACCTAACCTACCTAACCTAACCTAACCTAGCTTTTTTTGGCTACCTAACCTAACCTTACCTATAAATATAGGTTAGGTTAGGTTAGGTAGGGTTGGTTAGGTTCGGTCATATATCTACGTTAATTTTAACTCCAATAAAAAAAAATTGACCTCATACATAGAGAAAAGGGTTGCTTTATCATTTCATAAGAAAAAAATTATAGTAAATATATTAATTCAGGAAAACTTGGCTTATTAGGCAAATCGGGCCTTGAATAGTAGGCTGAGAAGTGAGTTCTGGCTACTAGGTACGACATATATATATATATATATATATATATATATATATATATATATATATATATATATATATATATATATAATATATATATATATATATATCACCATAGCATGTCTCACCATAGCATTTTACCAAATCACCTCATTCTTTGGGGCACACGTGAGGAACACAAATGCGAACAAGCCTGAATGGTCCCCAGGACAATATGCAACTAAAAACTCACACCCCAGAAGTGACTCGAACCCATACTCCCAGAAGCAACGCAACTGGTATGTACAAGACGCCTTAATCCACTTGACCATCACGACCGGACATAATGAGGTGATAGCCGAGGCTATTTGAACCACCCCACCGCCGGCACTCGGATAGTAATCTTGGGCATAGCATTTTACCAAATCACCTCATTCTTTGGGGCACACGTGAGGAACACAAATGCGAACAAGCCTGAATGGTCCCCAGGACAATATGCAACTGAAAACTCACACCCCAGAAGTGACTCGAACCCATACTCCCAGAAGCAACGCAACTGGTATGTACAAGACGCCTTAATCCACTTGACCATCACGACCGGACATAATGAGGTGATAGCCGAGGCTATTTGAACCACCCCACGGCCGGCACTCGGATAGTAATCTTGGGCATAGCATTTTACCAAATCACCTCATTCTTTGGGGCACACGTGAGGAACACAAATGCGAACAAGCCTGAATGGTCCCCAGGACAATATGCAACTGAAAACTCACACCCCAGAAGTGACTCGAACCCATACTCCCAGAAGCAACGCAACTGGTATGTACAAGACGCCTTAATCCACTTGACCATCACGACCGGACATAATGAGGTGATAGCCGAGGCTATTTGAACCACCCCACCGCCGGCACTCGGATAGTAATCTTGGGCATAGCATTTTACCAAATCACCTCATTCTTTGGGGCACACGTGAGGAACACAAATGCGAACAAGCCTGAATGGTCCCCAGGACAATATGCAACTGAAAACTCACACCCCAGAAGTGACTCGAACCCATACTCCCAGAAGCAACGCAACTGGTATGTACAAGACGCCTTAATCCACTTGACCATCACGACCGGACATAATGAGGTGATAGCCGAGGCTATTTGAACCACCCCACCGCCGGCACTCAGATAGTAATCTTGGGCATAGCATTTTACCAAATCACCTCATTCTTTGGGGCACACGTGAGGAACACAAATACGAACAAGCTTGAATGGTCCCCAGGACAATATGCAACTGAAAACTCACACCCCAGAAGTGACTCGAACCCATACTCCCAGAAGCAACGCAACTGGTATGTACAAGATGCCTTAATCCACTTGACCATCACGACCGGACATAATGAGGTGATAGCCGAGGCTATTTGAACCACCCCACCGCCGGCACTCGGATAGTAATCTTGGGCATAGCATTTTACCAAATCACCTCATTCTTTGGGGCACACGTGAGGAACACAAATGCGAACAAGCCTGAATGGTCCCCAGGACAATATGCAACTGAAAACTCACACCCCAGAAGTGACTCGAACCCATACTCCCAGAAGCAACGCAACTGGTATGTACAAGGCGCCTTAATCCACTTGACCATCACGACCGGACATAATGAGGTGATAGCCGAGGCTATTTGAACCACCCCACCGCCGGCACTCGGATAGTAATCTTGGGCATAGCATTTTACCAAATCACCTCATTCTTTGGGGCACACGTGAGGAACACAAATGCGAACAAGCCTGAATGGTCCCCAGGACAATATGCAACTGAAAACTCACACCCCAGAAGTGACTCGAACCCATACTCCCAGAAGCAACGCAACTGGTATGTACAAGACGCCTTAATCCACTTGACCATCACGACCGGACATAATGAGGTGATAGCCGAGGCTATTTGAACCACCCCACCGCCGGCACTCGGATAGTAATCTTGGGCATAGCATTTTACCAAATCACCTCATTCTTTGGGGCACACGTGAGGAACACAAATACGAACAAGCTTGAATGGTCCCCAGGACAATATGCAACTGAAAACTCACACCCCAGAAGTGACTCGAACCCATACTCCCAGAAGCAACGCAACTGGTATGTACAAGACGCCTTAATCCACTTGACCATCACGACCGGACATAATGAGGTGATAGCCGAGGCTATTTGAACCACCCCACCGCCGGCACTCGGATAGTAATCTTGGGCATAGCATTTTACCAAATCACCTCATTCTTTGGGGCACACGTGAGGAACACAAATGCGAACAAGCCTGAATGGTCCCCAGGACAATATGCAACTGAAAACTCACACCCCAGAAGTGACTCGAACCCATACTCCCAGAAGCAACGCAACTGGTATGTACAAGACGCCTTAATCCACTTGACCATCACGACCGGACATAATGAGGTGATAGCCGAGGCTATTTGAACCACCCCACGGCCGGCACTCGGATAGTAATCTTGGGCATAGCATTTTACCAAATCACCTCATTCTTTGGGGCACACGTGAGGAACACAAATGCGAACAAGCCTGAATGGTCCCCAGGACAATATGCAACTGAAAACTCACACCCCAGAAGTGACTCGAACCCATACTCCCAGAAGCAACGCAACTGGTATGTACAAGACGCCTTAATCCACTTGACCATCACGACCGGACATAATGAGGTGATAGCCGAGGCTATTTGAACCACCCCACCGCCGGCACTCGGATAGTAATCTTGGGCATAGCATTTTACCAAATCACCTCATTCTTTGGGGCACACGTGAGGAACACAAATGCGAACAAGCCTGAATGGTCCCCAGGACAATATGCAACTGAAAACTCACACCCCAGAAGTGACTCGAACCCATACTCCCAGAAGCAACGCAACTGGTATGTACAAGACGCCTTAATCCACTTGACCATCACGACCGGACATAATGAGGTGATAGCCGAGGCTATTTGAACCACCCCACCGCCGGCACTCAGATAGTAATCTTGGGCATAGCATTTTACCAAATCACCTCATTCTTTGGGGCACACGTGAGGAACACAAATACGAACAAGCTTGAATGGTCCCCAGGACAATATGCAACTGAAAACTCACACCCCAGAAGTGACTCGAACCCATACTCCCAGAAGCAACGCAACTGGTATGTACAAGATGCCTTAATCCACTTGACCATCACGACCGGACATAATGAGGTGATAGCCGAGGCTATTTGAACCACCCCACCGCCGGCACTCGGATAGTAATCTTGGGCATAGCATTTTACCAAATCACCTCATTCTTTGGGGCACACGTGAGGAACACAAATGCGAACAAGCCTGAATGGTCCCCAGGACAATATGCAACTGAAAACTCACACCCCAGAAGTGACTCGAACCCATACTCCCAGAAGCAACGCAACTGGTATGTACAAGGCGCCTTAATCCACTTGACCATCACGACCGGACATAATGAGGTGATAGCCGAGGCTATTTGAACCACCCCACCGCCGGCACTCGGATAGTAATCTTGGGCATAGCATTTTACCAAATCACCTCATTCTTTGGGGCACACGTGAGGAACACAAATGCGAACAAGCCTGAATGGTCCCCAGGACAATATGCAACTGAAAACTCACACCCCAGAAGTGACTCGAACCCATACTCCCAGAAGCAACGCAACTGGTATGTACAAGACGCCTTAATCCACTTGACCATCACGACCGGACATAATGAGGTGATAGCCGAGGCTATTTGAACCACCCCACCGCCGGCACTCGGATAGTAATCTTGGGCATAGCATTTTACCAAATCACCTCATTCTTTGGGGCACACGTGAGGAACACAAATGCGAACAAGCCTGAATGGTCCCCAGGACAATATGCAACTGAAAACTCACACCCCAGAAGTGACTCGAACCCATACTCCCAGAAGCAACGCAACTGGTATTTACAAGACGCCTTAATCCACTTGACCATCACGACCGGACATAATGAGGTGATAGCCGAGGCTATTTGAACCACACCACCGCCGGCACTCGGATAGTAATCTTGGGCATAGCATTTTACCAAATCACCTCATTCTTTGGGGCACACGTGAGGAACACAAATGCGAACAAGCCTGAATGGTCCCCAGGACAATATGCAACTGAAAACTCACACCCCAGAAGTGACTCGAACCCATACTCCCAGAAGCAACGCAACTGGTATGTACAAGACGCCTTAATCCACTTGACCATCACGACCGGACATAATGAGGTGATAGCCGAGGCTATTTGAACCACCCCACCGCCGGCACTCGGATAATAATCTTGGCCATAGCATTTTACCAAATCACCTCATTCTTTGGGGCACACGTGAGGAACACAAATGCGAACAAGCCTGAATGGTCCCCAGGACAATATGCAACTAAAAACTCACACCCCAGAAGTGACTCGAACCCATACTCCCAGAAGCAACGCAACTGGTATGTACAAGACGCCTTAATCCACTTGACCATCACGACCGGACATAATGAGGTGATAGCCGAGGCTATTTGAACCACCCCACCGCCGGCACTCGGATAGTAATCTTGGGCATAGCATTTTACCAAATCACCTCATTCTTTGGGGCACACGTGAGGAACACAAATGCGAACAAGCCTGAATGGTCCCCAGGACAATATGCAACTGAAAACTCACACCCCAGAAGTGACTCGAACCCATACTCCCAGAAGCAACGCAACTGGTATGTACAAGACGCCTTAATCCACTTGACCATCACGACCGGACATAATGAGGTGATAGCCGAGGCTATTTGAACCACCCCACCGCCGGCACTCGGATAGTAATCTTGGGCATAGCATTTTACCAAATCACCTCATTCTTTGGGGCACACGTGAGGAACACAAATGCGAACAAGCCTGAATGGTCCCCAGGACAATATGCAACTGAAAACTCACACCCCAGAAGTGACTCGAACCCATACTCCCAGAAGCAACGCAACTGGTATGTACAAGACGCCTTAATCCACTTGACCATCACGACCGGACATAATGAGGTGATAGCCGAGGCTATTTGAACCACCCCACCGCCGGCACTCGGATAGTAATCTTGGGCATAGCATTTTACCAAATCACCTCATTCTTTGGGGCACACGTGAGGAACACAAATGCGAACAAGCCTGAATGGTCCCCAGGACAATATGCAACTGAAAACTCACACCCCAGAAGTGACTCGAACCCATACTCCCAGAAGCAACGCAACTGGTATGTACAAGACGCCTTAATCCACTTGACCATCACGACCGGACATAATGAGGTGATAGCCGAGGCTATTTGAACCACCCCACCGCCGGCACTCAGATAGTAATCTTGGGCATAGCATTTTACCAAATCACCTCATTCTTTGGGGCACACGTGAGGAACACAAATACGAACAAGCTTGAATGGTCCCCAGGACAATATGCAACTGAAAACTCACACCCCAGAAATGACTCGAACCCATACTCCCAGAAGCAACGCAACTGGTATGTACAAGACGCCTTAATCCACTTGACCATCACGACCGGACATAATGAGGTGATAGCCGAGGCTATTTGAACCACCCCACCGCCGGCACTCGGATAGTAATCTTGGGCATAGCATTTTACCAAATCACCTCATTCTTTGGGGCACACGTGAGGAACACAAATGCGAAAAAGCCTGAATGGTCCCCAGGACAATATGCAACTGAAAACTCACACCCCAGAAGTGACTCGAACCCATACTCCCAGAAGCAACGCAACTGGTATGTACAAGACGCCTTAATCCACTTGACCATCACGACCGGACATAATGAGGTGATAGCCGAGGCTATTTGAACCACCCCACCGCCGGCACTCGGATAGTAATCTTGGGCATAGCATTTTACCAAATCACCTCATTCTTTGGGGCACACGTGAGGAACACAAATGCGAACAAGCCTGAATGGTCCCCAGGACAATATGCAACTGAAAACTCACACCCCAGAAGTGACTCGAACCCATACTCCCAGAAGCAACGCAACTGGTATGTACAAGACGCCTTAATCCACTTGACCATCACGACCGGACATAATGAGGTGATAGCCGAGGCTATTTGAACCACCCCACCGCCGGCACTCGGATAGTAATCTTGGGCATAGCATTTTACCAAATCACCTCATTCTTTGGGGCACACGTGAGGAACACAAATGCGAACAAGCCTGAATGGTCCCCAGGACAATATGCAACTGAAAACTCACACCCCAGAAGTGACTCGAACCCATAACTCCAGAAGGAACGCAACTGGTATGTACAAGACGCCTTAATCCACTTGACCATCACGACCGGACATAATGAGGTGATAGCCGAGGCTATTTGAACCACCCCACCGCCGGCACTCGGATAGTAATCTTGGGCATAGCATTTTACCAAATCACCTCATTCTTTGGGGCACACGTGAGGAACACAAATACGAACAAGCTTGAATGGTCCCCAGGACAATATGCAACTGAAAACTCACACCCCAGAAGTGACTCGAACCCATACTCCCAGAAGCAACGCAACTGGTATGTACAAGACGCCTTAATCCACTTGACCATCACGACCGGACATAATGAGGTGATAGCCGAGGCTATTTGAACCACCCCACCGCCGGCACTCGGATAGTAATCTTGGGCATAGCATTTTACCAAATCACCTCATTCTTTGGGGCACACGTGAGGAACACAAATGCGAACAAGCCTGAATGGTCCCCAGGACAATATGCAACTGAAAACTCACACCCCAGAAGTGACTCGAACCCATACTCCCAGAAGCAACGCAACTGGTATGTACAAGACGCCTTAATCCACTTGACCATCACGACCGGACATAATGAGGTGATAGCCGAGGCTATTTGAACCACCCCACCGCCGGCACTCGGATAGTAATCTTGGGCATAGCATTTTACCAAATCACCTCATTCTTTGGGGCACACGTGAGGAACACAAATGCGAACAAGCCTGAATGGTCCCCAGGACAATATGCAACTGAAAACTCACACCCCAGAAGTGACTCGAACCCATACTCCCAGAAGCAACGCAACTGGTATGTACAAGACGCCTTAATCCACTTGACCATCACGACCGGACATAATGAGGTGATAGCCGAGGCTATTTGAACCACCCCACCGCCGGCACTCGGATAGTAATCTTGGGCATAGCATTTTACCAAATCACCTCATTCTTTGGGGCACACGTGAGGAACACAAATGCGAACAAGCCTGAATGGTCCCCAGGACAATATGCAACTGAAAACTCACACCCCAGAAGTGACTCGAACCCATACTCCCAGAAGCAACGCAACTGGTATGTACAAGACGCCTTAATCCACTTGACCATCACGACCGGACATAATGAGGTGATAGCCGAGGCTATTTGAACCACCCCACCGCCGGCACTCGGATAGTAATCTTGGGTATAGCATTTTACCAAATCACCTCATTCTTTGGGGCACACGTGAGGAACACAAATGCGAACAAGCTTGAATGGTCCCCAGGACAATATGCAACTGAAAACTCACACCCCAGAAGTGACTCGAACCCATACTCCCAGAAGCAACGCAACTGGTATGTACAAGACGCCTTAATCCACTTGACCATCACGACCGGACATAATGAGGTGATAGCCGAGGCTATTTGAACCACCCCACCGCCGGCACTCGGATAGTAATCTTGGGCATAGCATTTTACCAAATCACCTCCTTCTTTGGGGCACACGTGAGGAACACAAATGCGAACAAGCCTGAATGGTCCCCAGGACAATATGCAACTGAAAACTCACACCCCAGAAGTGACTCGAACCCATACTCCCAGAAGCAACGCAACTGGTATGTACAAGACGCCTTAATCCACTTGACCATCACGACCGGACATAATGAGGTGATAGCCGAGGCTATTTGAACCACCCCACAGCCGGCACTCGGATAGTAATCTTGGGCATAGCATTTTACCAAATCACCTCATTCTTTGGGGCACACGTGAGGAACACAAATGCGAACTGGTATGTACGCAACTGGTATGTACAAGGTGTCTTGTACATCCCAGTTGCGTTGCTTCTGGGAGTATGGGTTCGAGTCACTTCTGGGGTGTGAGTTTTGAGTTGCATATTGTCCTGGGGACCATTCAGGCTTGTTCGCATATATATATATATATATATATATATATATATATATATATATATATATATATATATATATATATATATATATATATATATGTCGTACCTAGTAGCCAGAACGCACTTCTATGCCTACTATTCAAGGCCCGATTTGCCTAATAAGCCAAGTTTATATGAATTAGTATATTTTCTCTAATTTTTTTCTTAGGAAATTATAAAGCTACCCATTTCTTTACGTATGAGGTCAATTTTTTTTTATTGGAGTTAAAATTAATTTAGATATATGACCGAACGTAACCAACGCTACCTAACCTAACCTAACCTATCTTTATCGGTTAGGTTAGGTAGCCGAAAACGTTAGGTTAGGTTAGGTTAGGTAGGTTAGGTAGTCGAAAAATAAATAATTCATGAAAACTTGGCTTATTAGGCAAATCGGGCCTTGAATAGTAGGCTGAGAAGTGCGTTCTGGCTACTAGGTACGACATATATATATATATATATATATATATATATATATATATATATATATATATATATATATATATATATATATGTCGTACCTAATAGCCAGAACGCACTTCTCAGCCTACTATGCAAGGCCCGATTTGCCTAATAAGCCAAGTTTTCACGAATTAATTGTTTTTCAACTACCTAACCTACCTAACCTAACCAAACCTAACTTTTTCGGCTACCTAACCTAACCTAACCTATAAAGATAGGTTAGGTTAGGTTAGGTAGGGTTGGTTAGGTTTGGTCATATATCTACGTTAATTTTAACTCCAATAACAAAAATTGACCTCATACATAATGAAATGGGTAGCTTTATCATTTCATAAGAAAAAAATTTGAGAAAATATATTATTTCAGGAAAACTTGGCTTATTAGGCAAATCGGGCCTTGCATAGTAGGCTGAGAAGTGCGTTCTGGCTACTAGGTACGACATATATATATATATATATATATATATATATATATATATATATATATATATATATATATATATATAAATATATATATATATATATATATATATATATATATATATATATATATGTCGTACCTAATAGCCAGAACGCACTTCTCAGCCTACTATTCAAGGCCCGATTTGCCTAATAAGCCAAGTTTTCCTGAATTAATATATTTACTATAATTTTTTTCTCATGAAATGATAAAGCAACCCTTTTCTCTATGTATGAGGTCAGTTTTTTTTTATTGGAGTTAAAATTAACGTAGATATATGACCGAACCTAACTAACCCTACCTAATCTAACCTAACCTATATTTATAGGTAAGGTTAGGTTAGGTAGCCAAAAAAGCTAGGTTAGGTTAGGTTAGGTAGGTTAGGTAGACGAAAAAACATTAATTCATGAAAACTTGGCTTATTAGGCAAATCGGGCCTTGAATAGTAGGCTGAGAAGTGCGTTCTGGCTATTAGGTACGACATATATATATATATATATATATATATATATATATATATATATATATATATATATACATATATATATCGTACCTAGTAGCCTGAACTCACTTCTCAGCCTACTATGCAAGGCCCGATTTGCCTAATAAGCCAAGTTTTCCTGAATTAATAGATTTTCTCTAATTTTTTTCTTATGAAATGATAAAGCTACCCATTTCATTATGTATGAGGTCATTTTTTTTTATTTGAGTTAAAATTAACGTAGATATATGACCGAACCTAACCAACCCTACCTAACCTAACCTAACCTATCTTTATAGGTTAGGTTAGGTTAGGTAGCCGAAAAAGTTAGGTTAGGTTAGGTTAGGTAGGTTAGGTAGTCGAAAAACAATTAATTCATGAAAACTTGGCTTATTAGGCAAATCGGGCCTTGCATAGTAGGCTGAGAAGTGCGTTCTGGCTACTAGGTACGACATATATATATATATATATATATATATATATATATATATATATGTCGTACCTAGTAGCCAGAACTCACTTCACAGCCTACTATGCAAGGCCCGATTTGCCTAATAAGCCAAGTTTTCATGAATTAATTGTTTTTCGATTACCTAACCTACCTTACCTAACCTAACCTAACTTTTTCGGCTACCTAACCTAACCTAACCTATAGAGATAGGTTAGGTTAGGTTAGGTAGGGTTGGTTAGGTTCGGTCATATATCTACGTTAATTTTAACTCCAATAAAAAAAAATTGACCTCATACATAATGAAATAAGTGGCTTTATCATTTCATAAGAAAAAAATTAGAGAAAATATATTAATTCAGGAAAACTTGGCTTATTAGGCAAATCGGGCCTTGAATAGTAGGCTGAGAAGTGTGTTCTGGCTACTAGGTACGACATATATATATATATATATATATATATATATATATATATATATATATATATATATATATATATATATATATATATATATATATATAGGCAAATCGGGCCTATATATATATATATATATATATATATATATATATATATATATATATATATATATATGGACCTTCTGAAGATGTATTTAATATACGAAAGTACTTAAGGAAATTTCCTGTTTCATTTTTCCTCCGTGGTCTGACATTGTCACATTCTTAATCACGTGTTTATTTTCGTGATATACACACACACATATATATATATATATATATATATATATATATATATATATATATATATATATATATATATATATATATATGTCGTACCTAATAGCCAGAACGCACTTCTCAGCCTACTATTCAAGGCTCGATTTGCCTAATAAGCCAAGTTTTCATGAATTAATGTTTTTTCGTCTACCTAACCTACCTAACCTAACCTAACCTAGCTTTTTTTGGCTACCTAACCTAACCTTACCTATAAATATAGGTTAGGTTAGGTTAGGTAGGGTTGGTTAGGTTCGGTCATATATCTAAGTTAATTTTAACTCCAATAAAAAAAATTGACCTCATACATAGAGAAAAGGGTTGCTTTATCATTTCAGAAGAAAAAAATTATAGTAAATATATTAATTCAGGAAAACTTGGCTTATTAGGCAAATCGGGCCTTGAATAGTAGGCTGAGAAGTGAGTTCTGGCTACTAGGTACGACATATATATATATATATATATATATATATATATATATATATATATATTATATATATATATATATATATTACATATTATATATATATATATATATATATATATATATATATATATATATATATATATATATATATATTATATATATATATATATATATATATATATACTAGTATATTTTGGTAGCAGTCTTTCCTGTAGACATATATTATTAAATATGACCGAAAAAGTAAGATTAATAATTCTAACTCGAATTTTCTCAATCTTTCGTACATTTCGTTTCACTGTTGGAGGTAAATCAAAAATCAATTCTCCAAAATTCATTTTTATTTCTAGTCTGACGCGACACGAGCGTCAGACTAGAAATAAAAATTAAATTCGTAAAACTTATTACATTTTCAAAGACTTTAGTTCACAAATACACAACTGAATAGAACTTACGCATCTCCGATTTTATATCTACATTAGAGTGAGGTGGAAGGGGTGATGTGGCATTAACACAAGACAGAACAAGATGTGGTATTAATAGGGTATTAATTTCATCAACACAAGACAGAACAAGAGTATTAATAGGGAATTAATTTCATCAACACAAGACAGAACACGAAACAATGGATATTGAATAGAAGTGTTTGTAGAAAGCCTATTGGTCCATATTTCTTGATGCTTCTATATTGGAGCGGAGTCTTGAGGTGGGTAGAATATAGTTGTGCAATAATTGGCTGTTGATTGCTGGTGTTGACTTCTTGATGTGTAGTGCCTCGCAAACGTCAAGCCGCCTGCTATCGCTGTATCTATCGATGATTTCTGTGTTGTTTACTAGGATTTCTCTGGCGATGGTTTGGTTGTGGGAAGAGATTATATGTTCCTTAATGGAGCCCTGGTGCTTATGCATCGTTAAACGCCTAGAAAGAGATGTTGTTGTCTTGCCTATATACTGGGTTTTTTGGAGCTTACAGTCCCCAAGAGGGCATTTGAAGGCATAGACGACGTTAGTCTCTTTTAAAGCGTTCTGTTTTGTGTCTGGAGAGTTTCTCATGAGTAGGCTGGCCGTTTTTCTGGTTTTATAGTAAATCGTCAGTTGTATCCTCTGATTTTTGTCTGTAGGGATAACGTTTCTATTAACAATATCTTTCAGGACCCTTTCCTCCGTTTTATGAGCTGTGGAAAAGAAGTTCCTGTAAAATAGTCTAATAGGGGGTATAGGTGTTGTGTTAGTTGTCTCTTCAGAGGTTGCATGGCTTTTCACTTTCCTTCTTATGATGTCTTCGACGAAACCATTGGAGAAGCCGTTATTGACTAGGACCTGCCTTACCCTACAGAGTTCTTCGTCGACTTGCTTCCATTCTGAGCTGTGGCTGAGAGCACGGTCGACATATGCGTTAACAACACTCATCTTGTACCTCTCTTGGCAGTCGCTGTTGGCATTTAGGCACATTCCTATGTTTGTTTCCTTAGTGTAGACTGCAGTGTGGAAACCTCCGCCCTTTTCCATGACTGTTACATCTAGAAAGGGCAGCTTCCCATCCTTTTCCATCTCGTAAGTGAAACGCAGCACGGAACTCTGCTCAAATGCCGCCTTCAGCTCCTGCAGATGTCTGACATCAAGTACCTGTGTAAAAATGTCGTCAACATACCTGCAGTATATGGCCGGTTTCAAGTTCATGTCGACTAAGACTTTCTGCTCGATGGTACCCATGTAGAAGTTTGCAAACAGGACACCTAGGGGAGAACCCATGGCGACCCCATCTACTTGCTTATACATGTGCCCATCCGGGCTCAAGAAGGGTGCCTCTTTAGTACAAGCTTGGAGTAGTTTCCTCAGAATATTTTCTGGTATGTCAAGAGGAGTACAGGCTGGATCACGATACACTCTGTCGGCTATCATTCCGATTGTCTCGTCCACAGGTACGTTGGTAAACAGCGATTCTACGTCCAACGAGGCTCTTATCCCTGTGGCCCGTGTGCCCCGCAGTAAGTCAACAAATTCCTTTGGAGACTTCAGGCTGAAGGCGCAAGGAACATAAGGAGTCAGCAGGCCGTTGAGTCGCTTCGCCAGTCTGTACGTGGGTGTGGGTATCTGGCTAATGATTGGCCGAAATGGGTTTCCAGGCTTGTGCGTCTTGACATTTCCATACGCATATCCAGGTTTATATTCCCCAATGATCTTTGGCAGGTGGAGTCCGGATTTCTTGGCGTTCACAGTTTCGATCAGTTTGTTGACCTTTGCTTTTATTCGGCTGTAGTGTCCTTCGTTACCCTTTGGAACTTAGTTTGGTCAGAGAGTATGATGTTCATTTTCGCCAGATATTCGTCTTTTTTAAGAATGACATATATTGGCGACTTGTCACCTCTCCTGACAACTATCTCCTTGTTCTCACGAAGGCTTTTAGCTGCCGCTTTAAGCTCGGGGGACAGTATGGTGCTTCTGTAGTTGCCTCGATTCTTTCCTCCTTCTGCAATAAGTTCTGCTTGTAAGGTATCTTTGGTAGTGACCTTCTTTTGTGTCTCGAGGTCGAATATGTCGTCTAACAGAATTTCCAACTCTACTTTCCGGGCCATCTCACTCGGTCTGGACATAACATGACAGTTTATGCCCAGATTTAGGAGAGTGACTTGGTCCTCAGTGAGGTTAATTCCTGCAAGGTTCAGGAAGCCATCTCTTGGTCGTGGAATTGCCATAGGTCCTCCATATAATGTTGTTAGTTTCTTGATAATCCTTGTTTCAGTGCTGAGGTGATGTTGGTCTGTGAGGATGTCGAGGTGTTGTTCAATGCGGGTACGGATACTATCGTCGATGTTGCTATTTCTCCACTCGTTTGTAGCATGCAGTAGTTGCGTTTTGTTGTCTTTGATTTCATTCTCTGCCTTGTATATCTGATCACGAATCAGATCCTGGCGATATTTTATCGTAAAGGCTTGATTCCTTGCTGCTGGGTCGTGCGTTTTAATATTAGTATATTTTGGTAGTAGTCTTTCCTGTAGATATATATTATTAAATATGACCAAAAAAGTAAGATTAATAATTCTAACACGAATTTTCTCAATCTTTCGTACATTTCGCTTCACTGTTGGAGGTAAATCAAAAATCAATTCTCCAAAATTCATTTTTATTTCTAGTCTGACGCGACACGAGCGCGTTTCGTAAAACTTATTACATTTTCAAAGACTTTAGTTCACAAATACACAACTGAATAGAACTTACGCATCTCCGATTTTATATCTACATTTGAGTGAGGTGGAAGGGGTGATGTGGCATTAACACAAGACAGAACAAGATGTGGTATTAATAGGGTATTAATTTCATCAACACAAGACAGAACAAGAGTATTAATAGGGTATTAATTTCATCAACACAAGACAGAACACGAAACAATGGATATTGAATAGAAGTGTTTGTAGAAAGCCTATTGGTCCATATTTCTTGATGCTTCTATATTGGAGCGGAGTCTTGAGGTGGGTAGAATATAGTTGTGCAATAATTGGCTGTTGATTGCTGGTGTTGACTTCTTGATGTGTAGTGCCTCGCAAACGTCAAGCCGCCTGCTATTGCTGTATCTATCGATGATTTCTGTGATTTCTGTCCTCTCCAATACTTTGGCGAAACTGGCCGTACACTGAATGACAGACTTAAAGAACACAAGAGAAGTGTTATGTCTGCAGACACTAAGAATGCTCTCTTCTGCCATGTGAGGGATTCTAATCATCCCATTGATTGGTCTTCCTCCAAAATAATCTTTCCTGCCTCTACTCTACACAGACGCCGTCTTGTAGAATCGGCTCTTATTAACAATGTACCCAACATGAACTTGAGTCCTGGCTTTGTTGCTGTGGACTCTTCCCTTTCACAGTATATACTCAAATGCTCTAATCTTTCTAACAAACGTGACTTAACATAAGCTTTCCCCCTTCCATTTCTTTCTTTCTCTTTCCCTTTCTTTCTCTCTTCTCCCTTTTTCTGTTCATTGTCTTCTATGCTCCCTTGCTATCCTCTTCTTATTCCTATTACTATCTCCTTCGGTGGTTATAATTGGAGCTGCCTCGTATGGGCCAATAGGCCTGCTGCAGTTCTCATTACTACTATCCCTTACACCTGACTTTCCTCCTCAGCTCTCTCTTGCCTATTTAATGCCTGTCCCTACCTGTCCTCATCACAATCGACTTGACAATGGTCCAGGACGGACCGAAACGTCGTCGTCCCTTCAATTTCTAGTGTGTGGTCTGGTCAACATACTTCAGCCACGTTATTGTGACTCATCGCCTGCACAACAGTGTTGTATTCGGTGTTGGAAATTCCCAACATAACTCCGGGGGGAGGATTCTAGGGTCGTAGTGTACTGTGGAGTACTGACCTATCCCGAAGTGATATTAAGATTAGTACATTAGTATGTTAATATGTTAGTATGTTAGTACACACATAACGAACGTCCCGGATTTATCAAGGACTTACAAGAACTTGAGTCTTGCTGAGTCTTGCTATTTACATGTCAAATGAAACATGTTACTTATAGCCTACACAATAATTAAAGAATTGTTCTTAGTTGAGAACTATAATAGGCTTGTAGTTTCCCTTAGTGGAAACATGTATTAAATATTGAAACATTAAATGATTAAGTTATCGGTAATCAGGAACTCTCTAAAGCTCACAATAAACTCAACAACTATGGTCGCAGTGACATGTAATGGTGTATTACGTAGCTGCTGAATCGTAGGTAAACTCAGAATAAGTTCCTAAGAACTGATAACACTATTGTATGATTATACAGTAAAGTATTATTAGTCATTTAAGATCAAGGAGACTATGACACTACAGTAAGGTCACTGTCTAGGATCGCTGTGACTTGTAACTATTGAGTTACTAGACAATAACATCACGCAGCATCACGATCACCCCAAATTCAAATGAGGAAATTGAATTTAATGTGCACTGCCGTGCAGTAGTCATTCTGACTGATGGTACAACTAATTTGCTAACTAGCTAAATAATAGAAAAGGAGAGAACTGAAAAAGTTTATTCATTAAAATCAAGGAAAATTCTGAGTCGACAGTGAGATTAGTAGCCTAGTCATTCTGAGTTATGAGCTAATTAAATGGCAGCTCATAGGCTTGACACTGTAAACTTGTTAATACGAAATCACCTTTACATGAATTTGAGTTTATTAAATCAGTCTCTATAAGTATAGTCAACTGTAATTAATGGTGAGTACAGATTAGGCTAGTACTCAGTTGACACTACTAAAGTCCCTAAACCTACCTAAATAAATGGTTTGAATTTCTAACCTACCTAAGTAAGGGACTAAGCTAATTGTGAGCAAAATGTACTCGAATTAACATTGTGAGCAGTATTGAGCTCATTAACAGATCGAGCTATATTGAACTCGTGAACATGGTGAGCTATATTGAGCTCGTTAGCAGTGCTAACAGGGTGAGTTACATTGAACTCGTCAACAGTGTTGACAGGGTGAGCTGCAGTGAGCTCGTTAGCAGTGCTAACAGGGTGAGTTACAGTGAACTCGTCAACAGTGTTGACAGGGTGAACTACAGTGAGCTCGTTAGCAGTGCTAACAGGGTGAGTTCAGTGAACTCGTCAACAGTGTTGACAGGGTGAGCTACAGTGAGCTCGTTAGCAGTGCTAACAGGGTGAGTTTCAGTGAACTCGTCAACAGTGTTGACAGGGTGAGCTGCAGTGAGCTCGTTAGCAGTGCTAACAGGGTGAGTTGCAGTGAACTCGTCAACAGTGTTGACAGGGTGAGCTACAGTGAGCTCGTTAGCAGTGCTAACAGGGTGAGTTCAGTGAACTCGAATTAACGAGGTGGAGTTTTGCATCATTCAATTATCATGGCGAGCAATATTAAGCTCGTACGCATGGGGAACAAGCACTCATATTACGTTAATTCTAAGGTGAGCTATATTAAGCTCATAAAGCATGTTAATTAACAATACTGATGTTTAACGATAATGCATTAAACATATTAGTTCTCTGTAAATTCGCTTACGTATTAGTAAGTTTGCAAGTTTGTTCGTGTTGCGCTCCTACACTGAATAAGCAGAAACGAAAGAAAAAACAACTCAAACAATTGATGCAAGTATTTATCACTAACTCTTAGTGCAGAAAACATGGTATTAAGAAGGTTTTCTTGGCAAACCTTTAAGCGCAAGTATAGTGGACCAGTGGTCCTAATGAATTTATTACTAAATTCAGAAAATGCCAGTGGCATTGAGTGCTAGATTCTCTAGCCTAACATTATTAATTACCTAGGGAGTACTAGATTCTCTAGCCCAACATTACAATTTACCTAGGAAGACTGAGTGTGGTCAATCACTACTTGTCGAGAATAATTCTAGGTCTGCAGTGAATTCAATAGTTTGGTCGCTGTGACTTGTACTTGTTTGAGTACGGACCATTGGTTTTCACTGAGAGCTATGAAACATCTCGGCGAGTATCAATTGCACTACATTCAATCTGAGTTTATTACTCAGCTGCGTTTCTCCCTTTAGCTTGCTGCTGGAGAATTAATTTACTGCTGACTAATTTATTATTATTGGCAGGTTTAGGCTTGTTCACATTCAGAACTTTACCAGTAAGTAAGTAGCCACCTGCAGATTGGAGCATATTCATTCCCAATCGTTTAACATGTCCAGTTATGAACTGGTAATAGTAGTCGGCTCCTACTAGTACATCTACATTGTTAAGGCGGTCAGACATTAATTTGTTGTCAGCCAAATTAATTTCACGTTCCTGCAGGAAGTGGGCTGTGTACCCCAGACCCTTAATATTTAAGTCTAAAGGTATTTGATCTACAACAATGGCTTGGACAGCCTTGGCTTGACTACCTAGTCGTACAAGCGGTTGAACTACTGAGTATTCATGGGTTCCTCGATTTATCATGGACCCTGACAAGTTTAATTTTACCTGTCCTATTGGTTGTAAATTAAGTGCCTCTGCTGCCCTTTGAGTAATGAAAGTTCTCTGGGAACCTTGATCAAATAGTCCACGTATGGTGATCTTGGCTCCTCTGTTCTTCACTTGAAGTTGGGCAGTAGGCAAAGCAGCATCCACTTGAGATGCTTGGGAAGTTACGCTGTACACATCTCGCACCTTGCAGCACTGTACTGGTGTAGATTCTCTACGTCCTATTCTAGGATTGACATAATTTGTCCTAACTAATTTGCACAGTGCAGCATGATGCTTGCCCCTTCTACACCTATTGCAGGTGTTCAGTGGGGTGTCACAGGTGTTAACATTATGTGGTTTGAGACACCTAGTACATTTGTGTAACTGGCTGAGTCGTCTGACTCTTGTGTCTCTATTAGGATAATTAGTACATTTGTACAGAGAATGTTTTTGATTGCAAAACAAGCACATTCCCCATCCTACAGATCGTTTAGGGGTTACCGATTTAGGTAAAACAGGATTTGCAGGTTGTGATGGTTTTGCTGCTTGCATTTGCTTGTTATTTATTCTCTTGTGAGTACTTGGTGTACTCTGGGGAACCATTAACAGGCTCTTGGGAGTGCTCTTTGGACTATTAGGTCTCTTAGGAGCACCTGTGGAGTTATTAGCAGTGCTCTTTGGACTATTAGGTCTCTTAGGAGCACCTGTGGGACTCTTAGGCCTTACTGATGAATCAGTATTTGACTGATTGTTGTTACATTGAGTATTAGCACCTTGGTTACCTAGTGACAGTGTCACTTTAGGAGTTTCAGGTAAGGAAACTGATGTAGGTACAGTTTTGGTGCATTCAGATTTAGCATTAATTGCTTGGTCTGCTGTATGATTGCTCATATTACGCAAACCTGTAAATATATCCTGCATTGACAGGGTATTACCATTCTGGCATACATATAATTTATTAAGTGTGTCACCAGACAATTTTCTTTGGATGATAATTTTAGTCATCCACTCAGTAATTGGGTGATCCACCTCTTTACTGAAAGAATTTATCAGTGACTCAAGATGAAAACTGAAGGCTTGTAAATAGTTAACTGATTGTTCTGGTGAAGATAAATTTAATAATTGGTGCACAAGGTTTATAATAGTCTTCTCATGGTTAGCACTTACTTTAGAAGGCTGTTGTGAGCAATTGTGACCATTACTTGTGTTGCTTAAGGCTTCTTGCTTAGCCTCAGCTTTGATTACAGCTTCGACTGCTGCTGCAGCATTAGCTTTATCATTTTCTGGTTCAGATTCACTGATTATTGCAGCTTCACTTGTTTCATCTGCAGCTTCACTTGTTTCTTTGGGTTCTGGTGATAAGCTAGTTAATTCAGTAGCCTTATGTATTGTACTTATAGAATCCAGGGAACATGGAGAAGAGTGGTCTGAAGTTTGATCAGACTCTGTAAACAAATCATCACATGAAGCTGTATTAGATGAGTGGTTAGAAAATGAAGGTTGAACTTCAGTTGTTGATCCTGTATAGTGATCAGCATTGATTAGAGGATTCTCCTCATCTTGAGGTAGTTCAGGTATTTCATCTGAGCTGAGTGCTTGCTCGGTTGTAGTTTTTCTACAAAAACGTTCTATCCAATCAGGATCATTTTGTTTCGCAAGTACTCTTTTATAGTGATCTAACTTGTCTTGAATGGTATCTACATATTCATCAAGATCATATTCGATCTGACTTAATTCGTCTGGGTCAGTATTACTGACCTGGAGTAAGTTCCTATGAGACTCGATTACAGTCTTCACATGATCATATTTTTGGATGGCGTTCCCTATGTAACTTGCTAGTCTGTAGACGTCACCTGGGTCAGTTTCGACACAGAGAGGACATTTCATAAGCAGTTTTTCTAGAGGACGTTGAAGAGCTGTCAAGAATCTTGCATTCCTTTCTAAAGGATTCATTCTTGTGGTAAATGGAGGCTGATAGGGCTAATGTAGCTAGTGGTATAGCTATGTGTCTGCTCCTTGATGTAGAGCAGGTATAAGTATTGACAGCCTGGTATTTCTTGAGGCTGGTCGTAATTTACCTCATTTAGAGGTTAGCTACCTACCTAATAATAAGCAACTAAGATTTGAGTGGTACCTTGGTCTCACTACAGGTGTTCCTCAGCTTAGCTCATCTAAATCAGCCTCGGATGGGTAGTGGACTTACAGTAACACTCAAAGACATACATAGAAATATGCAATAAAATAATTACACAATAAATGGTTAATCCCACCCTTGATAGGGTCAGCACAAAAGAATAATATATATCACTAACTAGCTCAAGCCTAGTCGTGAGAATTTCTACTTGAGAAACTACAACTATATTTAGTCTGTGCTTGTGCCAAATTCAACACAATCACAGCCTAAATTGCTACCTGATGAAGGTTGGCAAAGATTATATTATGGTGCAGTAATGTGCAAATAATTGTGCTGTGTTTTTGTTTTTTTTGTATTTTATATAATATACACTTGTGTAATTATGTGCATAAGAAATTAAATGAACACAAAGGAATTAATTGTGTTTGGCAAGTATTCTACTGCCGTAAATATTATCTAACTCCTAAATGTACTCCTAATTGTGGAATAAAATATTATCAGGGTTAGTAATGATTAGCTAGTATGAGATCAGTAATTTATATTAGTATACTGGATCCCTAAATGTTAATGATCTACTGACTTGAGTGAAGCAGTAACTTTAACATGGATTCAGGCTATAATGGACGGTCTGCTGACAGCCATATATTGAAACATTGGTATAGCCTAAATGGTTAACACTTAATTGGTGTTAGTGATTAATATAAGGTTATGAGCTGTTGCTCTTGGTGACCTAAAGATTCTACTTCAGTATGAAGTGTAGGTCTAAGTGTTGTGGGTAATTGGCTATGACCCACTAAAGCTACCTTATACATGAGGTGAAAGTAGCAATATGTTAGTGTGATCTAGGCTAACTGATGTGTTACACTGTTAGTTGACACAATTAATTAAATAGTCTAGCTTCTATCACACAAGGATTAGTTATTAATGATTAATATTTTAATTATAAATTTAATGCCTATCCGGTTCGAAGGACCATAATGTGGGACATTTGGGGCTTGAATCTGATTATTTAAATATTATGTAGTAAATTAAATTACGAAGGACCACCCGCTTTTATAGTAAAGAGGGAAACTGAGAATTTCTGATCATTAGATAATTCCTAGATGAAACCAGTAACTATGGATAAAATACTAGAGAACATGATCATAGAAATAATTAATGGGCAGTATAATTAAATGAATCAAACCCTCAAACACCTACATTGGAGGGTTATTACTGGAAGTAAGTACGTCCAGGAACTAGTGTGGTTCGTTCACTAATCCAAATTATAATAATCTAATCCTATGAATTATAGTGAAACTAATGTCATTACCATGAATGGGAACATAGATTATAAGTATAGTAATGATAGTCACAATAAACACATGTTAATCCAAAGAAATTCTGCATATAAGTAATTTCAGGAATTTCATAAATTAATACAAAGAAATCTTAGCTTAATGATGATTCCTTTATGTAAGCCACGACGATTCCTCTAATTCACTGGGCTCAGCTGGCTGACGAATGGGATGGATTAACATGGGAGAAGGCGGCAGGGAGAATTCTTCTCTCGTGCTGCAAAACAAATATATACAGTAGCAACTAATTAAACTACTGAATCTCTATATTCAAGAAATTAAGAGTTACAGGTGATAAAAGGTAATCACCTGTGGTTTGGTGTTGGTATGCGTCGTCACGGTCAATCACTCAGCTACTACACTACACTTTACAAGATGCATCAAATAAAGAGAAGATACTTAGCTAATAAGGGCACTGTATAAGTTTTAAGATTGCCGAAATTCGCGCCCCAGGCTCTGGCTTCCACTTATCCTGGATAATGGCGCGCTTCACTGGTCGGTCACGTGCAGTCAGGAACCAGATTAAAAAGGTTCCTTATGTTACACCAGCACCAGTTGAAGATATTATCTGCAAGGTTGTTCACGCCTCACAGTGGCGACTTTCATCTGAGGATGGATAACGTCTACCCTGATGGCTGGGTAATGGCGTCTCCTCGTGAGCACGATACGGGTAGGTCTTCCTCAGAGCTTCCCTCCACGTGTACTGGCAAGCCTCTCCAACCCACGCCGCGTCTCGCGTTCATTAGACAAATTATTGTCATGAATATTAATATTTCTCGCATTTATGCTTGAAATGTTGAAGACTGAACGGGTTTATTATTTAGAAGAGGATAATATTATTATTTGCCAATTTAGGGATAGTAAACATATAAGGGAGAGAAATTAATGTCTCCCCATGGCATTCACTCGTGACGTTAACTTTTATTACTAGATAATCGCTATGACTCCAACGCTCTATTCGGCTTTTAATTGGAGGTCAATTCATCTGTAACTAATTATCATACAGAATGCCTTGGTTATAGAGAATCGAATTTAATTCTCAGATACATTGGATATAATGTGTTTATTGTAATGAAATCTGACGCAATACTGGCGTCGGGTGACGTGAGAATTCTAGCCTACTGCACAGATGAAATTATTAGTACATGAGAATTCTACGTGGTGTTAATTTTACTTACTACAATAATTAATAGAGTTAGTAATAAGTAATGAGAATACAACAGTGTTGTATTCGGTGTTGGAAATTCCCAACAATATATAATGTATATATATATAAATAATTATATATAATAATCATTCTTCCTTCCCATCATTCTCCATTCCCCTGTCCCTTTGTCCCCACCATCCCCAACTCCCTCGTCCCCCCCCCCCACCATTACCCCCCTTGTTCCATCGTCCTCAGTACCATCCCCTCGTTCTCCCCACCATTCCTCACTCCCTCATCCGATGCATTCCCAAATGATCTGATGTTCCCATCAGAAAATTGGTAACGTCAAGTGATCTAATGTTCCCATCAATGAAATAATTTCAAAACGTAATGAAAAACAAATACAAAAAAACTATTGTCACGAAATGAACAGTATGGTAAACAAAGCTCAATTCCAGTACAATGTCAAAATTATATCATAATGGAAATAATTCGAAATCTTTGAAAATTCAATTTATCAATGAAATTGGATACACTGAAATTGAATCATAACATAGTATAGCGTGAGTTGCTCTTACGTGCGACAGATGGTGCCGTTCTTCAAACATGCATGTTTTTACAGTCAGGTGTGTGGCATTTAAACTTACGAAATGAACGGTATGGTAAACAACTAAATTCCCATGCAAAATAACAATATAATTAATTAAATCAAAGTGAAAATAAATCTAAAAGTGATAATTTGTCAATGACATCAAAAATATTGAAATAGAATCTTAACATTTATTATAGCGTGTATGGCTCTTACGTGCAACAGATGGAACTGTTTAAAAAATTAAGAATGTTTTTACCTTGTAGAAGTGTGACATCTATAATTATAGATACAAAATAAACGGTGTGGTAAACGGTACAGCTCAATTCCAACAATTTCACACAAATTACCAATCAAAATTAAAATAAATAAATCTAGTTTTATTTATTAATGCAATCTGAAACATTGAAGGTAAGGTAATTATCAAAAGAAAGCACCAAAATGGGAAGACTATGTAGCACCATCAAAGTGCGAAATATTCAGAGGGCGCTAAATATCACCAATAATGCCAATACGAGAACAAAAACGCATAACGCGAATGATATCAAAAGTATCTGATTCACCTAGAATTCTATCGAGGGACAAGTGACCGCGAGGGACGGTCGGAAAGCAAGACACACGCTCGTCCTGGATGTCAGGACATTCAACAAGGATATGCACAACTGTAAGAGGGACAACGCAATTCGGACAATAAGGAGCAGGGCAGCGCTTCATTTAGTGACTGTGGGTTAAGCGGGTATGATCAAACCGCAGCCGTGCCAAAGCAGTTTCCCACCGCCGGTTACGGTGGTAGGAGGAAGGCCACGGGGACACACTACGTTTGAGAGTACGCAGCTTGTTACCAACCACAGAGGACCAACAACCCTGTCAACGGGCAAGAATGGAAGAATGAATAACAGGATAAAAGTCGGAATAAGGAATACTTTTACGGGAGATGGGACAAGAACGGATAGCTTCCTTAGCGGCAGTATCCGCACGCTCATTGAAAGAAACACCAATATGGCTGGGAACCCAGCAAAACTCTACTGATTTAAATTTACTAGAAATAAGAAACAGCTAATGTTGAATCTCGATGACCACCGGATGGACAGGATTAAAGGACCCTAGAGCCATGAGGGCACTACGAGAATCAACTACAACCACAAAGGAGGAATGAGAATGAGAAAGCAAGAGACGAAGAGCATAGAGAATTGCATAAAGATCTGCCGTAAAGACGCTAGCCTCCGAAGGGAGGCGACACATATAAGTACGGTCAGGAAAAAGAACAGAGTAGCCCACACCGTCCGCAGAATTAGACCCATCAGTGAAGATGGAAATAGAGTGGGAGTGAGAAGAAAAGTGCTCAAGGAAGAGGCTTTTCAGAATAGTAGGAGGGGTAAAGGCTTTAGTCTTTAAAGTCAAGGACGTACAAAACTTGGGAAGGGGGACTCTCCACGGAGGCAAGGAAGGAACAATATGAGGAGAAACATTAGAAATATGAACAGAAAGAGAATCCTGTAAGCGAGATAACCGGACAGAAAGTGGGAGACAATGAAGAGGAACAGGAACCACAGGAGAAGGAAAAGTCAATGCACGACAGAGGCAAGAGGAAGGATGTTGGAAGGACCGCGCAAGATAGCGAAGACAGTAGCGATCACGGCGGTCCTGAAGAGAGAGAAAGCCAGTGTCAACATACAAACTAAGGGCGGGAGTCGAACGGAAGGCACCAGAGCTGAGACGCAACCCAATATGGTGCAAAGCATCAAGACGGCGAAGATTAGAAGGAGAAGCAGAAGGGTATTCAGGGCAACCATAATCGAGTTTAGACAGGACGAGAGAGGAGTGCAAATAGAGGAGTATGCGCCTATCCGCTCCCCAAGAAGTATGGGACAAAACCTTAAGGAGGTTAAAAGCTTCGCAGAATCCCTGTACACAATGGGATGACCATAAAGTGACAAAGAGGGACGAAGAACGACATGCTTCCCAGTAAAAGTCATAGCACAAGTCTTAGATGCAGAGAACTTGAAGCCATGATCTGTGGCCCAAGACGACACGGCATCAATCGCAAGTTGAAGCCACTGTTGAAGGAGAGGGGAATCATCACCCCGACAGCAAAGGGTAAGATCATCAACATAGAGAGCAGAGAAGACGCCAGAAGGAAGAGAGGAAAGAAGACCGTTGAGGGCAACTAGAAAAAGAGTAATGCTCAGAACACTACCCTGGAGAACACCCTCATACTGCTGAAAAGGTGCAGAGAGAGCAGTACCAAGCCGCACACGAAAGGAACGACGAGAGAGGAAGCTCTGGAGGAAGAGAGGGAGGTTCCCACGAAGGCCAAAAGAATGAAGTTGAGACAGAATATGATACCGCCAGGTAGTGTCGTAAGCCTTTTCCAGGTCAAAAAGGACGGCAACAACGGAGGTCTTCGCAGCAAAAGCAGTACCAATATAGACCTCCAAGTTCACCAGGACATCTGTTGTGCTGCAGCACTTGCGAAAACCAAATTGAGAAGGGGAGAGGTGGCGATAGTGCTCTAAGAACCACATCAAACGAAAGTTGACCATACGTTCAAAGAGCTTGCAGACACAACTCGTGAGAGCAATAGGGCGGAAGTCCTTCGGGGATAACCCGAGAGACCCTGGTTTCCGAAATGGGAGGACAACAGCATCGAGCCAGTCTTCAGGGACTGACGACGACTCCCAGACCCGATTGTACAGACTCAGTAAATACTGAGACGTGCACGGAGGGAGATGGCGAAGCATTTCATAATGAATGCTATCGGAGCCCGCTGCCGTAGAACTGCAGAGGGCCAGGGCAGATTGAAGTTCAGAGAGAGAGAGAAGGGATCATTATAAAGAAGGTGAAGATAAATACAGAAATTTAAAGGACGAGATTCAAGGAGAGGCTTACGAAGAAGGAAGGATTGGGGGAGATGAGAACCAGTACTAACAGAGGAGAAATGGGAACCCAGTTCGGTCGCAACTTCAACGGGTCCGCCACAAGAGTACCATGAAGGCGAAGGACCGGTGAGACATTGGAAACAAACTTACCCAAAATCTTGCGGATACGCTTCCAGACCAGTGGAAGAGGAGTTTCGGACATAACGGTTGGGACATAAGACTCCCAGCAAGCACGTTTAGCCACACAGATGGTCCTACGGGCCACCGCACTCGCCTTCCGAAACAAAAGAAAAGACTCAACCATCTGCCGGCGGCGATGTCTCTTCCAGGCTGCACGCTTACAGCGGACAGCCCGAGCACAGTCCAAATTCCACCAGGGAACGCACTTCCGCGTTCCCTGAGAGGAAGAGCGAGGAATAGAGTGGAGGGCAGCATCATAGACAGTGTCATGAAAAAGAAGGAGGGCGCGAGGGAGAGGTAAAACGGAGAGGTCGGAAATAGTAGCACGGAGAGTAAAGAGGCGCCAGTCAGCCTCGGCAAACCGCCACCTAGGGAAGGAGAGAGGAGGGCGAAAGGAGAAAAAAGTGACAAGGATAGGAAAATGGTCACTGCCATGGAGGTCATCAAGGACCCGCCACCCGAAATCTAAGGAAAGGGATGACGAGCACAGAGAAAGATCGAGACAAGAAAGGGAGCGAGTCCGAGAGTCCAAATGAGTGGGCTCACCAGAATTAAGAAGGGACAGGGAAGAAGAGAGGATGAAAGGTTCAAGGAGGCGACTCCGGGTGTTTGTCAGCACATCACCCCAAAGGGCATGACGACAATTGAAATCACCCAGCAGGAACACAGGCTCCGGCAAGGAGTCGAGGAGGTGTTTAAGATCGGGAAGAGAAAGTGGGACAGTGGGGGGTAGATAAATAGAACAAACCGTGTACCATCTACGCACAAAGATACGGGCAGCAGAACAGTGGAGAGGCGAGGAAAAAAGTAAGGGGACAAAGGGAACATCGGAACGAATCAAGAGAGCAGAAGAATTATGGACCCCAGCTGTCGGGAGGGGAGAGAAAAGAATAGCCACGGAAGCGACCAGGACGAGAACCAAGCATCGGCTCCTGGAGACAGGCACAAAGGGGCGAAAACTGTGAAATGAGAAGTTGGAGGTCAAGGAAATTGGCGTAAAATCCACGGATGTTCCACTGGAGAAAAGACATCAGCAAAGAGAGAGAGGAGAGCAACAGAGAGCAAAGAAGAAACAAAGGTGAAGAAGGAACACAGCACGCTAAAAAAGCACAGAGTCAGGATCAGGGTTAGAAGGCATGGGTAAACTGAGTAAAGAAGGAGGGCAAGAAGCAGGAGGACCGACCAAAGGTGGACGAGCAGGGTCTGGAGGCGAAGGAAGGTGAGGAGGGGGAGCAGAAAGAGGGGAGCGCACCTGAGCAAGGGCAGTAACCGAGATGGAACCAGGGGCTAAAGAAACCCCCACAGTAGGAACAGGGGGCACCACCACAGAAGCGGGGGGGGGGGGAAGGAATGATAGAATCAGAGAGAGGGGGTGAAGAAGAAAGCGAAGCTTTCTTACTGACAGGGGAGGAGGAAGGAGAGGAGCCAGGTTTCCGCCTCTGACTCAAAGAGACAGGCGTCCCAGCAGCAATGTACTGGGCAACAGACTCCAGTGTCTCGATAGGATAAGAAGATCGAGAGCGAGCAACACAACCATCAGGAGAGCGATGGACGTCGGCCCGCACAGTCAGGCGGCGTGGAGAGCCAAGAGACGGAGGAGAAGGACGGGAAGGAGGACTAGAAGAAGAGGAAATAGAAGACACAGGAGACGTGACAGACTGGGTAGAAAGGAGGGGAGCCCTAGACAGAGAACCAGGAGGGGGACCCTCCGGGACAAAACGGAGGGAAACAGGGGAGGTGGTGGTGGGTGTGTCCGGGTCTATGGCTCGGAAACGGTTGTGAGATTGAGGAAGGCGGGAAGGACGAGGAGAGGAAGAGCGCACCACGCGAGCATAGGAGACACTGGCGAAAGAGGGGAGATGATGAACTTGGCGCCGAGCCTCAGGAAAAGACAAACGGTCCCGGTGCTTCAAGTTGAGGACAGCCGCCTCAAGTTTGAAACGAATACACGCACGGGAGAAGGTAGGGTAGGCCTCACCGCAATTGAGGCAGCGGGCCTGGGGAGAAGTGCACTCCAACTTAGCGTGACCCTCGCTTCCACACAGGGGACAGAGAGAGACAGGACTAGAGCATTTGAGGGTACCATGCCCAAACTTCCAGCACTTACCACAGAGCCTCGGAGAGAGAATATATTCCTGAACGGAGCACCTGGCACCAGCAAGAATAACAGAGGATGGAAGGGTCCTACCATCAAAGGTAACCTTCACAACCCGAAGAGGCAGACGGCGATGACCACGAGGGGGACGAGTAAATGTATCTCCCTGGAGGACAGAATGACCCTGGGCCTCGAGGACATGCTTGATATCCTCGTAGCAGTCCGAGATCCCTAACACCGGTCGCAACATGGTGCGGGAGGAGAACAGTGCCCACACTGGCATTCAACCGGGCGTTCTTCGAGACCCGAACAGGGGTTTCACCAAGGCAGGATAAGGCGGCCAAGCGAGTGGCCACATCCTGAGAAGGAGCAGCAATGACACGGGTACCAAGACGAGTGGGGTTGATGGTGATAGAGGCATCCACGGAGTTGACAAGATGCCTATGAAGGGAAAAATCAGGAGGAGTTGAGCCCAAAGGTTGGAGGTCAAAGTATTTAGTCCATGTAGCAGGACCAAACAAAGCATGGAACGAAGGATGGGAAGGGAGCATACGAGAGCGGCCGTGGCAGGTACGGCGATGAGAACCCGTAGAGAGAGTGGTTTAAAGGTTCAGTAGTCGCAAGAAGAGATAGAGCCGTGCAAGGGGACGAGACGGTGACCACAGCAGGCTTGGGGCTCGACCCTACCACAGAGGGAGGGGAGCAGGGAGGAAGAGTCCGGTCTGGGCCTAAACCGGGCTCTATAGCGGAGGCTAAATATCCCGGTCTTCCAGGACGGTCCAACTCAGGGGCTTGGTCGCCCACCCCATGAGCCTGGTTAGGAGTAAGTAAGTAAGTAATTATCAAAAGAAGGCACCAAACCGGGAAGGCTATGTAGCACCATCAAATACGCAAAATAATCCGAGGGCGCTAAATATCACCAAGGATGCCAATACGAGAACAAAAACGCATAAGGCGAACGATATCAAAAGTATCCGAGTCACCAAGAATTCTACCGAGGGACAGGTGACCGCGAGGGGCGGCCGGAAAGCAAGACACACGCTCGTCCTGGAAGTCAGGACATTCAAGAAGGACATGCACGACCGTAAGAGGGACAATGCAACTAGGACAATAAGGAGCAGGGCGGCGCTCCATCAAGTGACCATGGGTTAAGCGAGTATGGCCAATACGCAACCTCGCTAGAGCTGTTTCCCACCGCCGGTTACGGTGGAAGGAGGACGGCCAGGAGGAAACACAACATTTAAGAGTACGCAGCTTGTTACCAGTAACAGACAACCAAGAAGCCTGCCAACGGGTAAGGACTGAGGAATGGATAACCGGGTAAAAGTCGGAATACGGAATGCCTTTACGAGAGATGGGACAAGAGCGGACAGCTTCCTTAGCGGCAGCATCCGCACGCTCATTTAAAGACACACCAATATGGCTGGGAACCCAACAAAACTCAACTGACTTAAATTTACTGTGAACGAGAAACAGCCAATGCTGGATCTCGACAACTACTGGATGAACCGGATTAAAGGACCCGAGAGCCATGAGGGCACTACGAGAGTCAACAACAACCACAAAGGAAGACTGACAACGAGAAAGCAGGAGACGAAGAGCATAGAGAATAGCATAAAGTTCCGCTGTAAAGATGCTAGTCTCCGGAGGCAAGCGACACATATAAGTGCGATCAGGAAAAACAACAGAGTAGCCAACACCGTCCGCTGACTTAGACCCATCGGTGAAGACAGAAACGGAGCGGGAGTGAGAAGAAAAGTGCTCGAGGAAAAGGCGTTTTAGAACCGTAGGAGGGGTAAAAGCTTTAGTGATACGGGTCAAGGAAGTACAAAACCGCGGAAGAGGGACCCTCCACGGGGGCAAAGAAGGAACAACACGAGGAGAAACATCAGAAATACGAACGGAGAGAGAATCCTGTAGGCGAGATAACCGAACAGAAAGAGGGAGGTGGTGAAGAGGAACAGGAACCGCAGGAGGGGTAAAAGTTAAAGCACGACAGAGGCGAGAGAAAGGACGTTGCAAGGACCGCGCAAGATAGCGAAGACAGTAGCGATCACGGCGGTCCTGGAGAGACAGGAAGCCAGTGTCAACATATAAGCTAAGGATGGGAGTCGAACGAAAGGCACCAGAACTGAGGCGCAACCCAGTATGGTGCAAAGCATCGAGACGGCGAAGAGTAGAAGGAGAAGCAGACGAGTAAACAGGGCAACCATAATCGAGCTTAGACAGGACGAGAGAGGAATGTAAAGCAAGGAGAGTGCGCCTATCTGCCCCCTAAGAAGGATGGGACAAGACCCGAAGGAGGGTAAGGGCCTTAGAGCACTCAACACGGAGGTAAGAGATATGGGGAGACCAAAACAAACGAGTGTCAAGGAATAACCCCAAAAGCTTCGCGGAATCTTTGTATTCAAGGGGATGACCATAAAGTGACAAAGAGGGACGAAGAACAACCCGTTTCCGCGTAAAAGTCATGGCACAAGTCTTAGAAGTAGAGAACTTGAAGCCATGACCTGTGGCCCAAGACGACACGGCATCAATTGCAAGTTGAAGCCGGCGTTGAAGGAGAGGCGAATCATCACCCTGACAACAAAGGGTAAGATCATCGACATAGAGAGCGGAGAAGACACCAGAAGGGAGAGAGGAAAGAAGACCATTGAGGGCAACAAGAAAAAGAGTAGTGCTCAGAACACTACCCTGGGGCACACCTTCGTATTGCTGAGAAGAGGGAGAGAGAGCGGTACCAAGGCGCACCCGAAAGGAACGACGAGAGAGGAAGCTGCAGAGAAAGAGAGGGAGATGACCACGAAGGCCAAAAGAATGAAGTTGAGATAGGATATGATAACGCCAAGTGGTGTCGTAAGCCTTTTCTAGGTCAAAAAGGACGGCAACAACGGAGGTCTTCGCAGCAAAAGCAGTACGAATATAGATCTCCAAGTTCACCAGGACATCTGTCGTGCTGCGGCACTTGCGGAAACCAAATTGAGAAGGGGAGAGGAGGTGATGGTGTTCCAGGAACCACATCAGACGAACGTTAACCATACGTTCAAAGAGTTTGCAGACACAACTTGTGAGAGCAATAGGGCCAAAGTCCTTAGGGGAAGTACCCAGAGACCCCGGTTTGCGAATAGGGAGGACAACGGCATCGAGCCAGTCCTCAGGGACTGACGACGACTCCCAGATCCGATTATACAGACTCAGTAAATACTGAGACGTGCACGGAGGGAGATGGCGAAGCATCTCATAATGAATACCATCGGAGCCCGCCGCCGTAGAACCGCAGAGGGCCAGGGCAGAACGAAGTTCAGAGAGAGAGAAGGGATCATTATAGGGAAGCTGAAGATGAGTGCAGAAATCTAAAGGACGAGACTCAAGGACAGGTTTACGAAGAAGGAAAGATTGGGGAAGATGAAGACCAGAGCTAACAGAAGAAAAGTGGGAACCCAGTTCGGAAGCGACCTGCAACGGGTCCGCCACAAGAGTATCATGGAGGTGAAGGACCGGTGAAACATCAGGAACGAACTTACCCGCAATCTTGCGGATACGCTTCCAGATCTGGGCCAGAGGGGTCTCGGACGTAATTGTTGAGACATAAGATGCCCAACATTCACGTTTAGCCGTACGGATGGCCCTACGGGCCACCGCACTCGCTTTCCGAAAGAAAAGAAAAGAATCGGTCGTCTGCCTACGGCGGTGCCTCTTCCAGGCTGCACGCTTACAGCGGACAGCCCGAGCACAGTCCGCATTCCACCAGGGAACGCACTTCCGTGGACCCAGAGAGGAAGAGCGAGGAATAGAGCGGAGGGCAGTGTTGAAGACAGTGTCATGAAAAAGGAGGAGAGCGCGAGAGAGAGGCAGAAGGGAGAGGTCAGGGAGAGCAGCACTGAGGGTAAATAGGGTCCAGTCTGCCTTAGCAAACTGCCACCTAGGGAAAGAGAGGGAAGGGCGAAAAGAGAAAAAGGAAACAAGGATGGGGAAATGATCACTTCCATGGAGGTCATCAAGAACCTGCCACGTGAAATCTAAGTAAAGAGAAGAAGAGCAGAGAGAAAGATAAAGACAAGAAAGGGTGCGAGTCCGAGAGTCCAAATGAGTGGGCTCACCAGAATTCAGAAGAGACAGGGAAGAAGAGAGGAGAAACGGCTCAAGGAGGCGACCCCGGGTATTCGTCAGAACGTCACCCCAAAGAGAATGACGACAATTGAAGTCACCCAGCAGGAGCACAGGCTCCGGCAAGGAGTCCAGGAGGTGTTTCAAATCAGGAAGAGAGAGCGGGACACTCGGGGGGAGATAAATAGAACAAACTGAGTACCATTTCCCTACAAAGATACGAGCAGCAGAACAATGGAGAGGCGAAGGAAAAAGTAAAGGTACAAAGGGAACATCAGCCCGAATCAAGAGAGCAGAAGAATTAGAAGCCCCAGCAATGGCTGGGGGGGGGGGGAGAAAAAGGAATAGCCACGAAAACGACCAGGACGAGTACCAAGCATTGGCTCCTGGAGACAGACACAAAGGGGCGAAAACCGCGAAATCAGAAGTTGGAGTTCGAGGAAATTGGCGTAATAACCTCGAACGTTCCATTGAAGAATGGACAACGACGAGAAGAGAAAGGACAAAAACAGAGAACAAGGAAGAAACAAAGGCGAAAGAGCAACAGAGCACGTTAAAGAATATCAGGGTCGGGATCAGGGTCAGCAAAGTCAGGGTTAGGGGGCATGGGTAAACTGAGCAAAGACGGAGGGAAGGAAACGGGAGAACAGATCGGAGGTGGGCGGGCAGGGTCCGGAGGAGGAGGAGGAAGAGGAGGAGACAACGGAGAGGAGCCGTCAAGGACAGCAGCAGGAGGAGGGGGAGTAGAAAGAGGGGAGCGCACCCCAGCAAGAGCAGCAACCGAAAGGGAAGCAGGGGCCAAAGAAACCTCCATAGCAGGAACAGGGGGCGCAAGCACTGAAACGGGAGGGGAAGGAGCAACAGAGCCAGGAGGAGGAGCTGAGGAAGAAAGCGAAGCCTTCTTACCCGCCGGGGAAGAGGAAGGAGAGGAGCCAGGCTTACGCTTCTGACTTAAAGAGACCGGTGTCCCAGCAACTACGTACCGGGCAACGGATTCCAGTGTCTGAACAGGAGAAGCCGAACGAGAGCACACACGACGGCCGTTAGGAGAGCGATGGACATCCGCCTGCACCGACAGGCGGTGGGGAGAGCCGATAGATGGAGGAAGAGGATGGGAAGGAGGATCGGAGGGGGACGAGGAAGAAGACACGACAGACCGGGTAGAAGGAAGGGGAACCCCAGACAGAGGACCAGGAGGAGGATCCTTCGGGAGAGAACTCAACGGAACAGAGGAGGGGGCAGTGGGCGCATCAGGGTCCAAGGCCCGGAAACGGTTGTGAGTCTGATGAAGGCGGGAAGGACGAGGAGAGGAAGAGCGCAACACGCGAGCATAAGAGATATTAGCATAAGGCGGGAGCCGGCGAACCTGGCGCCTCGCCTCATGAAAAGATAAACGCTCCCGGTGCTTCAGGTGGAGGACAGCTGCCTCAAGCTTGGAATGGATACACGCACGGGAGAAGGTAGGATGGGCCTCACCGCAGTTGAGGCAACGAGCCTGGGGAGAAGCGCACTCCGACTTAGAGTGACCTTCGCCACCACACAAAGGACAGAGAGAGACAGTCCCGGAGCAGCGGAGGGCACCATGCCCAAACCTCCAGCACTTGTTGCAGAGCCGAGGAGAAGGAATGTACTCCTGGACAGAGCACCTGGCACCAGCAAGAATGACAGAGGGTGGAAGGGTCCTACCATCAAAGGTAATCTTCACAACCCGGAGGGGTTGACGGCGACTACCACGAGGGGGACGAGTAAACGTGTCCACCTGGAGAATAGAATGGCCCTGGGCAGCGAGGATATGTCGAATATCGTCGTGGCAGTCGCGCAGGTCCCGAACACCGGTTGCAAAATGGGGCGGGAGCAAAATAGTGCCAACACTGGCATTCAACTGAGCGTTCTTCGAGACCCGAACGGGGGTCTCGCCAAGGCAGGATAAGGCAGCCAAGCGGGAATCAGCATCCTGAGAAGGAGCAGCAACGACACGTGTACCGAGACGAGTGGGGTTGAAAGTAATGGAGGCATCCACGGAATCAATGAGATGTCGATGAAGGGAGAAATCGTCAGGAGGCGCAGAATCAAGAGGGAGGAGATCAAAATATTTGGCCCACGAAGCGGGACCAAACAAGGCTTGATAGGCAGCAGAACTGTTAGGAATCGAGCGAGGGCGGCCGTGACGAGGACGGCGGTGAGAACCCCCAGAGAGAGAGGGGTTAAAAGGCGCAGTAGTTACAACTAGAGAAGGAGCCGCGCCAGGGGACGAGGTAGTCACCACTGGGGGCTTGGGGCTCGACCCAACCACAGAGGAGGGAGGGGAGCCAGGGGAAGGAGTCAAAGGAGGAGCAAGGTCGGGGCCCAATGCAGCGGAGGCTACAGAGCCCGGTCTTCCAATACGGACCGACTCGGGGGCTTGGTCGCCCACCCCACGAGCCTGAGAAGGTAAGCCAGAAGCAGCCGAAACAGGGGTTATCATCTTGACGAAAAGAAGAATTCACTCACGAATGTGCCCCCACACCCACCATGGAGCCACAATTAGAGGCAGGACTCCCAACAAGAAGCTATCGCCGATCTTGTCGGGGCCTCCTAGGGGTGCGTCGTGAGTATACGCCCCACAAACGCCACCGTAAGAAACCGACAGTCCGTCGAGATCGGGTTCAGTGACGAAGTGGGGATTGACAATAAAAGGTTCCCCTCGCTCTCTACGTCGGGTACTGCAGTTCTACGGGTGCATGAGTATGCCTCCTCAAGCACCCGGGCATCAAAATAGAAGAAGTCCATGGAAGAACCAGAACGAGCAAAAGGTCGGCAGGAAACGGCAAGCAGATAGGAGAAGAGGGGAGAGAAAAACGAAACAGAAGGAAAAGGAAAAGGTGCCCAGCAGAATTGGAGAGGACGGCAGCAGGAGCACAAGGCTAGAAAAGGACAGAGAACTGTCCTAAGGAGCATCACACTCCGGCAGCCGCCCACGAAGCCCCCACACGGCGACAACGAGCTGAGCGGGGAGGGGGGGTTAGGAGTAGTCAACTCATCCATACAGCAAACCCACACCAAAGTAATGGGACCCGGAACCAAGGGATACCACCTACCAGGGCAGCCAGGGAGGCCGAGCGCGGGCCAGTACATGAAGTGTGTGTCGTCCCCAGCGGTGCTCCCCCTTTTCAACAGGGGAGTCCTACTTCTTCGTTCATTCTCCCACACTGGTGCCAAGACCCCAGTCCCTCTATCGCCCTAGCCTGGACACCCAACCATCCACTCGGGGCGGCCTCTCACAAGCGACCCCTCCAGCGGGTGGTCCGATGGCTCACAAGGCCCCTACATGGTGCCCTTCAGCACGTACACCACCCAAAGAGGGGGCACAGGCAACCCACACCCGTCCCAGGGAGGTGTACGCGAGCCCCTCACCACGGCAAGGAGGCACCACGGAGGGGCTGAAACATTGAAGTCTAAATCATAACATTTAGTATAGCGTGCGAGTGTTTATATTACATCTAACAGATTGTGTCGTTTCTTTAAATTATGTTTTTAACCATCACAGGTGTGGCATCTATGTAGTACACGTGTAAAAAACCAGGAGCAAATTAGAGTGGAACGTTGTGTCAGAATTTCAAAGCAATTAGTGAAGAACTTTGGGAGATAAGAACACATTTTGTTCTTACGTCCAACAGATGGCACCGTTTGTAAAAAAAAAAAAAAACATGGGTTCTCTCTTCACAGAAGGCATGTATATAGTAAGTATATAAAAAATTAGAGCGTAATCAAATGCAACGTTGTGTCACAATTTCAAAGCAATCTGTAAGGACGTTTCGAAGATTTCACATGAAAAACCATGAACAGTTTAAAAAAAAAAAAAAAAGTTTTTTCCGTCACATGTGACATCAATATATTATGTATATAAACACCCACTCTGAGGCTAATGGAACATTTAAAATTTCAAAGCAATCGGTGAAGAACTTTCGGAGATTAGTGATTTTGAACAAAAGAACATTTACATTTTTATTTATAGATATATTATATATATTACAGTATAATGATCAAGCAGTGGTTTAGGGCAGATGGAATGCCAATAACAAAAAAAGTAAACATTAAAATAAAACTATTTACTTCATGGTGTATAAATACAGGATAAAATATAGGAAATTGAAAAATTTAAATGCTTTAATATGAAAAATTAACTTCAGCAAATAAAAATAAAACAGTTAGTCAGATTTTGCTTACAGGGTGCAAAATATATATAAAAAAGTTAACGTTACATTAGAAACAAGAAATAAATGCTGAAAATACCGAGTACTGTGCTGCATAAATCTACCATCACCCAGGGAAGTGTGAAAGCAGATGTAGCAGCTATGGAGCACCGAGAATATTCTGACTGGCTAGCATCTATATATACTGGAAAGCGACTCCAGGTGGCACTGGTGAAGCAATAATTGTAAGCTGGCAAGTAGAAACGAGCAATATGCTTGTTACAGCCAGCAGCGTGATCCTTTAGACACCAGCTGCGATGTGGGGAGGTGGGGTGGGGGGGTGAGGGGGGGTTAGAGAACTAGGGTGTAGAGTTGTGGAATTAGTCTAGATGTATAGTTGTTCTCGCTTGTTAATTCCTCTATTCTTGAACATGCAGACGATGAGTGGTTGAACAAATTTATGATGGAATAGGCTTATTCTCCTTTTCTAGGGAGATTCTCTCGACAACTCTTCCCCACCCCGAAGCCTGTTCAACTGCAGTGGAGGGTGGCATTGAAGTGGAAGCGTTCACCTCATTGACTCTGAAGAGCGCGTCTGCGATGACGTTGTCCGAGCCCTTATTTTTGAAAACTAGTTCTGCAGACATGGCCCAGCGAAGTAGACACTGGTTGGAGAACTGGGCCAGCTGCAGAAACCAGAGGATTGTGGTCCGAATAGAAGTTTATGGGCCGGTAGCCTTGACGTAGGGTTCATAATGTTGTATACATAAAATTATTGCCAGCAATTCTCTCAATGATGATCTAGTTCCTTTGATAGGGTTTCAGTTTGTAGTAGTTGACAGGAAGGATTTCTTCGCATCGCTATTGCACGAGAACACCCAATGCCCGAGCTGCTGGCGTCGACATCGAGGACGAAGGGCTTTGTAAGATCTGGTGAGACAAGGTTGGGATTAGTAAACAATAAGAGTCAACTGTTCAAAAGCATTTGACTGAAGTTGTCCAATGATATCGTTTTTTAGGGCTAGTCAAGTTAGAGGTACTGCCACTGAAATTTTTGCAGAATCCACGATAGCATGACACTAGACCTAGGAAGCGCACGAGCTGCTACCTGGTGGCAGGTTGAGGGTTATACTGAATGGCTTTAAGATGCACATTTACTGGAGCTAGGCTCCCACTGCCCATAACATGACCGAGGTAGCGTACTTTACCTTTCGAGAAGGTGGACTTTCCCAGGTTAAGGGCGAGGCCGTCTTTAAGGAGCTTTTTTAACAACCGTTGCAGCAGGTGATCGTTCCAGGTTCTGGTCGACAACGATGTCATCCAAGTAGGCGTCAGTGTTGTCAAGGATCTGGATGATGACAGCTCTGGAAAGTAGCTGGGGCATTACACAGTCCAAAGGGAAGTCGCTCATACCTATACAGGCCAAAGGAAGTGCTGAAAGCAGAAATCTGCTACGCCAGACTAATTTGGTAGCAGCCCTTCAACAAGTCAATCTGTGAAAGATAAGTGGCATTACTGACGGCATCGAGGAAATTTGAGATTCGTTGCACGGCTAGGAGTCTGATGGTGACAGCATTTGATTTGCTGAAATCAGTACACAATCTTACCTTGCCGTGTGGCTTTGGTAACAAGAGGCAAGGCGAGGCCCAAGGGGATTCAAGGTGTCTAGCTCATATTCGAGGAGGTACTGTACTTCCACAAAAATTTCTTCCTTTTGCTGGCTGATGCGGTAAGATGGTTGTCGTATAGGCATCGTACCAGGAAGTAGCTTCATGTGTGGTACTAACACTCTTGTGGAACATCTTTCAAGAACTCTAGGTGTTGGTTGACTTCGACGAGAAGAGCACCGTGTGGAGCCTGAAAATAATTAGGAAGATCTTTCAGGATTTCAAAGTTGGAAAATACAGAATCACAGTTCATAATGTCGGGAGAAGCAGGGTAGGTCTCACTGTGAAGATAGTATTCCTTGAAGGTGAAGAGGGACAACACAGTAGGAGGTTTTCCTCGGTACCGCTTCAAGGAGGTTGATGTGGCACAGCTGGGTTTTCCGCCACCTATCTGGAGTCTTTAGAACGTAGTTATTCCGGCATTACTTTATGCGGTAGAACCTGAAATTTGCTTTGAACAGAACCTAGGATAGGAAAATATGCTAGGACAAAGTCTCATACATTACTCTTGTTACTCTGGTAATCAAAATGAGTTAATTTTAATCTGAGAATTGGTCGAATTTCTACTGGCGAAATCTTTCACCCTTTCAAGAATGTGCCTCAAGTTTTGAAGAAACGGGCACATCAAGTGAATCACTGATGGTGATGGACCGTAGCGAGTCTGAAGGATTTAAAGGGGGGGGGGATACAGTACAGTACTTACGGCCGTAGAGCATCTCATACCGAGACACTCCAAGGGACAATGTATTTTCAGAAGTCTTCCATACAAGATGGAGTTGTTAATCCCAGTCTGTCGATACAAAATTTCATCACGAATGACTAAAGTCTGATTACGTTCTAGGGATCCCTGTGAAGGATGATAGGGGCTGGATAGTACCCGATTTATGTGAAATTCCTCCAACGTTTTTTTTTGAAGAAGTCACTGGTGAAGTTGGTGCCACAATCGCCATTTCCTTTGTAAATCCGTACTGGGTGAATATCTTTAGGAGCCATTTTACCACTGTAGCAGCCATAATGTTCCTAGCAGGGAACCTGGTAGTTGGATATAGGATAGCGATATACACGTTGCCCGAACTGGTCCTGGGTAAAGGACCAACAGTCAATTATACGTTTACCGAAAGATTCCGAAGGCACTGGGATAGGAATAAGAGGTGCCTTGGGAATAGGAATGTTCGGTTTTCCTTCCATCCGACACGTGGCAAGTATTCACAAAGGATTTAACATTTCACACCATACCTGGCCAGTAGTAGTCCTGTTTCAAGGCGTTGTAGGTCTTGTTGAAGCCGTAGTGTGAGGGAGCCATGAGCCAGAGGCAAGATACCTGATCGTAGGCTGGTCGGAACTACCAGTTTGTCGACATTTGCCCAATCGTCATCCTCCAATTTGCAGAGTATCTGCAGTCTAGCATTTAGTTCTCTACCAAGAACCCAGGGATACAGTGTGTCTCAACCTGAGAATAATGTTAAGGATGCATCCTCTGCATCTCACAGAAGTCCAGCATGGGGAGATGGTGGGAGGCGCCGAGAATCTTTAGGGACAGTTGCAGCAGCTGGCGGCAGGAGTGCGTCTTGTGCGCGTGTCTTCACCAGAACAGGATGGGAGCCGTCCTCTAAATCAGTTTATGGGACTTCCTCTGCGACAATTTTCATGCTAAGATTTTAAACAGACCAGTCCCATACCTGGAATTCTTCTGTAACGAGGTTTGAAGGTTTGGTGATCTTCCACCAAGTCGTTGCCCAGGAGAAGTTGAACTTCTGGCATGGAGGAAGGCTTTTCCCGGATAGCGACATGGACTTTACCTTGGATGAACGAAAGATCCAAGCGGACTCTGGATGAAGCTTTAATATTCATAACAGGCTTACTGGTTTGAGAAGGATGCATCTTTGGTCTAGGGGTTTCACTGGTGACCTTTGTTTGGGATTTAGCACTTTTCTATGGCTTGTCCATAGATTCTGCATTATTTGCAATACAACGAGGAGTTCGCATTGCTGGTACTCACTTTTGCAGGACTAGCCTAAGACGTCGTACTAGAAGGCATGTCTGATAGTACTTTTTGGAACGAGACTAGTAATCGGCCAACTGTGCACATCTAGCAAGGTTGGTCTCTTCCTTTGCCAGGTAGAGACGTACAGGAGTAGGAACACGACAAAGGAATTCCTCCACCAAGATGAGGTTGGCGAGCTCTAAATGAGGAGACTTTGCCACTTCATGAAATGCCTCTTATTAGCGATCACTAGGTTCGCTAATTAGCACTGGTTTTACTGTAGTCCCTAAACTTAGGTCTCCAATTCTCTATAGAGAGAAATTAGACAAAGTACTGCCCGTTTCAATATCAGAATGTTTGACGCCAGATTATCGAGGGTTACGGCAGCTCTTCCTGTCAAACGAGACCGAGAAGTACAGACCACTGATCCCGAGGCCAGCCGAGGTTGTTAGCTTGAGCCTCAAATGAAGTAAAGAACGCATCCATTTGTCTCTACAAAAGATGGCATCAACTTAATTGCACGCGATTGAAAACTTACTGGGAGGTTACCGCGTTTCGTCTCTTGTTCACGCTGGATTTCAAGTTTACATTCTCTTACCTGGAGAGCTTCCTGTCCATGTTCGCGTTGGAATTAAATATTCCTTATGGAGCTGAAGAGCCGCTTCCCATTCCTTCTGGAGTTTCCTTCTCAATGGCAGCTTGTTCCTTCAGACGTTCGCGTTCAATGCTAGAGAGCTCGATCTTCAAATCCATGGCTGCCAAGGCGCTCTTATGGGCAATTAAAGTGTTCATGCGACCGATTTAATATGATCATTGTGTGATAGATCAAGTATAAGGTTATAGAGATCAGTTTTAGTGACGCCATGGGGGGGGGGGGGGGGGGAGCAGTAATGCAGTACTCTTATACAAGAGTAAGGAGCTCCGCCTTGGCGGCACGGATTAGTGTGCCCACTATCTTCTAGATTATGCCGGAATGCGGCTAGGCGAAACAGCAAATGAAATTATAGCAAATATGCAAAATACCCCAGATGTACCAAAATAAGAGTTGTACTCACAGGATGACTTGGCAACTGAACTATCCTTTATAAACTTTATAGTCAAGGTTACAACAACGTCAGTAATTGAACTGATTATTTAAATAAAATGGTGAAAAAGCGTTTCGAGGACGTAGGGATTCTTTTACCCAGTACTCTATGATGGGGACAAAGGTAAGAGAGATCCTACTTTAATTTTGAAAGTAGTTTCCAAGGTAATCCCCCCCCCCCCCGAAAAAAAAAAAACTCACCTGTCTAAATAACCAGAACAATGGTAAGAGTTTCCTACTAAAACTAGATAGTACTAGAGTTACCACTGTGCTCTGGAAAAGAATTAACTCCCTACCTGTGCAAGTACCATATTTGACCGACGCCTAGGGGTGCGAAGAGTGTCTATGACGAGAAATGCTGGAAGGGTTTTAACTGTACAGCATAGTCCTAAATGCGAGGGGGGGAACTATGGTCCAACCCCCCCCCCCCCCCCGGTGTCCTGCGTTCGTGTTTTGAAGAAGTGGGCATATTAACCCGGAGACAGATCAAAGTACCAGGGTACCAAGTGAGATGCTGTAATTAGGAATTCTCCTACAGGGACGATATGGAAGTTACAAGATGCAAAGATTAGTAAATAACCAATTACGAGTATGAATTTTGCTACAAAATCACAATTCAAAGCCAATCCAAAGTCAATGCTACATCTGGAATGTAAATATTATTAAGCACCATCAAAACCACTCAAAATAGAAGTACTGAAAAGACAAACTATGTAATAAAGCCAAGTACAATTACCACAACTTTAAGAAAGGAATCTAGGAGCATTACCTGAGCAAGACTTAGGACAGCCCCCCCCCCCCAAATTACATGCTATGGTAAAGTGACTAAAAACAGTGGCTTTGGGCAGACTGAATGCCATAAAAAAAAAAAAAAAAGCTAAATTTAAATAAAACTACACTTCTTCACGGTGTAGTAAATGTAGGATAAAAGCAAAGTTAATGGAAAAATTAATTTACTTTAATACGATAAGTTAACTTAAACAACTAATAAAAATAGTTCCTCAAATACTTGGCTTACTTACAAAGTACAATATATAAAAAACAATCAAACAGACAAGTTAACGTTACGATAGAAAACAATCACCCAGAAAACCGTGAAATCAGATGTAGCAGCTACGGAGCACTAAAAATATTCTGACCGGTGGTGGCTGGCTAGCATCTATATATACCGGAAAGTGATCGTCCAGGTGGCGCTGATGTAGCAATAATTGTCAGCCGGCAAGTATAAACGAGCAATATGCTTGTCACCAGCCACTGGCGTGATCCTGGAGACACCAGGTGGGGGGGGGGGGGGGTAGAGGACTACGGTGTAGAGAGTGGTGGAATCTAGTCTAGACATATAGTTGTTGTCGTTCTAGATTGTTAATTCTCTATTCATGAACATCCAGACGTTGAGTGGTTGAACAGGCGAGGATGGAATTGGCTTAATCTCGCTTTCTAGGAAGATTCTTGTGTATATATATATATATATATATATATATATATATATATATATATATATATATAAGATTCTACTAATATATATATAAATATATATATATATATATATATATATATATATATATATAGTTATATATATAGTTATATATAACTATATATAACTATATATATAACTATATACATACATATAGCCAACTATATTAAACATATATTAATGGCCTGAATGCATAGACATTCAGGCCATTAAAGTAGCCTGCTCTGAGCACTCTAATTTTTTCAAAGTAAACGTGCCGGCCACTCGGGACACTCGATGAAGAGCACCCCGTGCGAGCCGGCGGGGCTAGTTAGCTGTTCGGAGCGTGACAGTAAGCACCAGGCGGTGTACCGTCAGTCCGGAACTGAGATCCAACTACGAGCTTTTTAACCGCAACAACTTTAATATAGTTGCTATATTGTTATAGTTATACACAACCTAACCTAGCTTTTTTTGGCTACCTAACCTAACCTTACAGATAAATATAGGTTAGGTTAGGTTAGGTAGGGTTGGTTAGGTTCGGTCATATATCTACGTTAATTTTAACTCCAATAAAAAAAAATTGACCTCATACATAGAGAAAAGGGTTGCTTTATCATTTCATAAGAAAAAAATTATAGTAAATATATTAATTCAGGAAAACTTGGCTTATTTGGCAAATCGGGCCTTGAATAGTAGGCTGAGAAGTGAGTTCTGGCTACTAGGTACGACATATATATATATATATATATATATATATATATATATATATATATATATATATATATATATATATATATGTCGTACCTAGTAGCCAGAATTCACTTTTCAGCCTACAATGCAAGGCCCGATTTGCCTAATAAGCCAAATTTTCATGAATTAATATATTTTCTCTAATTTTTTTCTTATGAAATGATAAAGCAACCCATTTCATAATGTAAGAGGTCAATTTTTTTTATTGGAGTTAAAATTAACGTAGATATATGACCGAACCTAACCAACCCTACCTAACCTAACCTAACCTAACCTATCTCTATCGGTTAGGTTAGGTTAGGTAGCCGAAAAAGTTAGGTTAGGTTAGGTTAGGTAGGTTAGGTAGTCGAAAAGCAATTAATTCATGAAAACTTGGCTTATTAGGCAAATCGGGCCTTGCATAGTAGGCTCAGAAGTGAGTTCTGGCTACTAGGTACGACATATATATATATATATATATATATATATATGGAAATGTTCGTTTCTTCAAAATCGCTAATATCTGAAAGTTCTTCACTGATTGCTTTGCAATTTTCAGGCAATGTTCCATTCGCCTCAGAGCGGGTTTTAATATACATATTATACTGATGTTACATCTGTGACGGAAAAAAACATGCCTTTAAAAAAAAAACTGTGTTTTTCATATGTTTTTCATGTGAGGGAAAACTTCGAAACCTCTTTACCGATTGCTTTGAAATTTTGGCACAACGTTGCATTGGAAAAGACGAGTGTTTTTATATACCTACTATGTACATGACTCACCTGTGACAGGAAAAAACATGTTTTTTTTTTTTAAACAGCGCCATCCGTATGACGCAGGAACATCACATTCTTTAATCTCCGAAAGTTCTTCACCAATTGCTTTGAAATTTTGACCTAACGTTCCATTCAAGTACGTGCATGTTTTTATATACCTACAATGTAGATGCCACACCTGTGACAGGTAAATCTGTGCTTTGTTTCTAAACAGCGCCATCTGTTGCATGTAAGACCAACACAAGCTATACAAAACGTATTACGATTCTATTTCATTGTTTCCGATTGCATTGATAAATTGAATTTTCATAGATTTTGATTTATTTTCATTTTGATTAATCATTTTGTGTGACATTGCATTGGAATGTCACACAATTCTGTGTTGATTCTTTGTTGTTTTCCATACCGTTCATTTCGTGAGTATAGTTTATTTGTTTCTTTTTTCATTGTTTTTATTCGTTTTTAACTGTTCTTATTTTTCAGTGCAATTGGTGGTGAAATTGAGCTGTGTCGATTGATCTGCCTTTGAATTGAAATATTTCGTTAGTATTTTTTTTTGTTTTAAAAACATGAAATTGGACAACACGTTTATTTCACAGCTGCAAATGTGCAACAAACAGCTATGAATCCACCAGCTACAACGTTAACTGCTTTCTTCAGTTATGTCAGAATGACGTGTTTGCCAAAACACTGCTGTATTATGAAGTGCCTACGTATTACACATGGAATGCCAGTAGAAAATTATTTGAACGACGCAAACGAGGAGAGCGAGTCGACGGACAACCTGGCATATTCAAATAAACTACGATAGGCAGACTGTACACCGTCCATCCCAATCAGGATGAATGCTTCTTTCTTCTTATGCTGTTGGTAAATGTGCCCGGTCCAACGTCTTTCCAGCAACTGAGATTTGTCAACGGCGTAACACATGTCACTTCCCGTAGTGCATGTCAAGCTCTGAATTTATTGGAGAACGACCAACATTGGGATGTATGCATTAATGACGCGTCCAACACGTCACATCCTAATTAAATTCGTGCATTGTTTGCAATCATATTGACCACCGGCTCTCCTTCATCTCCAACAGAGTTATGGGAGAAATGTAAATCGCATATGGCGGAAGATATTACCCGTCGAATACTCAAGGAAAATTCAAATATGACCATGAATTTTACAGCAAAAATCTACAACGAAGCGTTGATAATGATTGAAGACTTGTGCTTAGAAATCGCGAACAAAGTTTTCAATCAAGTGGAAATGCCATCACCGAATCGATCTGCTGCGGCTTCGTTCGATGTAGAATTGCGTCGTGAACAAAATTACAACACGGGTGATCTGTTGTCGAATGTTTAATCTAATATTCCTAAGCTAACGCTTGAGCGAAACGGCATTTACAATTAAATAATTCAAACTGTCAATAACGCGCTTAGAGAAAACTTCTTAGATGCGCCAATAGGAAGTGGTAAAACATTTCTAATTAGATTTGTTCCCCAGCATTTTGATCCAAAATGGCATAACCTTAGCTCTTGCATCGTCTGGAGTAGCTGCGACATTTCTACCATGTAGATGAACTGCTACTTCGGCTTTGAAATCGCCAAAAACATGCAATTCATTGAAACTCCCACGTGCAACATTTCCAAAGCATCCGGCCTGGGAAAGTATTGCAGAAATGCATAATTATTGTTTGGTATGAATGCACAATGCACCACAAAAAATCGTTCGAGGCTCTTGATCGATCATTGCAAGATTTGCGTGGAAACATCAGACCATTTGGAAACGTGTTAAAATTGGTTACAGGAGATTTCAGGCAAACATTACCTGTAATTCCTCGAGCTACACCAGCGGACGAAATAAATGCCTGCCTGAAATACTCTACTTTGTGGCGCCACGTAATGGCATTTAAAGTAATCACAAATATGCGTGTAGTTATGTAGCTACTGCAAAACGATCCTTCAGATGAGATATTCTCACATCAATTTCTGGAAATTGGGAACGTAAACATGCCGGTTTGTCTGACCTCAGGACGAATTTTATCGCCTCATAACTTCTGCAATTTAGTGACGTCAAAAGAAGAATTGGATGAAAACGTATTTCCCAATATTCAAACCAATTATAAGAATCGCGATTGGCTGAGTAAACGAGGTATTCTTGTGGCCAAGAACAAAACGTCTATGACCTTAACAATATTATTCAGTCTAACATATAACTATATTCTACCCACTTCAAGACTCCGCACCAATATAGAAGCATCAATAAATATGGGCCAATAGGCTCTTTTCAGTTACTTCCATTCTTCCCTCTAACTTACAAAATATTATACCCATTGTTTCGTGTTCTGTCTTGTGTTGAAAGTTTGTTTTCACCTCATCCAAAACTGTTCTAACATATCACCTCACCCAAATGCAGGTATAAAATCGAAGCTGTTTAAACTGTTTAAACTAAAACAATCAATCAACTAAACAGAGTTGATTGATTGATTGATAAAGATTAAGCCACCCAAGAGGTGGCACGGGCATGAATAGCCCGTAAGTGGTACAATTTTTTTTTTCTCAGTATTCTGAGGTTGCATTTAACCATCAAGCTGTTATCGCGGGGGAGGATACTGCTTCACAGTCTTTATGAGGGTGTCCAGCTGCTGGACACCTTTGTTGACCAGGAGAGTGGCTGTGTTGATGGCTTCAGGGTGGCCACTGCATGATTCAGGAACTCTTAAAGCTCTTCTAAGGTCATTGGTTGCTTCACATTCCAGAAGATAGTGAAGTAATGGCTTTTCTGTGACAGTTTGGCAGAAGATGCACTCTCTCTGTCGGGGTTCACCAATCTCCCAGTTGCATCTGTAACCTAGACGTAGTCTATATAACCTAACTGCTATTTCCCTGTGGATTCCTTTTGGGATATTTAACCTTTCTAATTTGGTTGCCTGAAGATACCATGTTGCAGATGGCGAACCTTCAGCTATTCTCTGGTGCAGGTAGGCTTTGTTGAGATGTGAGAGTTTTTTGGTGATGATGTTTTTTATGTTCTCTAGGCTGGGTTGAATTGTTTTATGTATCACTGGATGACGAGTTGCCAATTTAGCAATTTCATCAGCTTTTTCATTTAATGGGATTCCAATATGGGATGGGATCCAGTTTAAAGTTATGTTGAGTCCTTTGCCTTTAGCGACTGCTCCAAGATACAAAATGGTGGTAATTATTTCCACATTATCTTTCCACTGTTTTTGTCCTAGTATTTGAAGTGCAGCTTTTGAGTCTGTGTGTATGATTGCATTTTGAGTGTTTTGTGCAATCACATATGCGAATGCCTGTTGTATGGCGAACAGCTCAGTTTGGGTTGATGATACTAGTCCTCCCAGTCTCCAATATGCCTGAACGCTGGTCGTGCAAAGAGCAGCGCCAGCACTCTCATTTTCTGTGTCCACCGATCCGTCTGTGAAGATGTGGGTGGCTCCTGCTACTGCTATGCTATACATTTGCTCTTCTATTATGCGCCTTAGGATTGTCGGATCATAGGCAGCCTTTTTCATTGGGAGACTTTCTATTACTATTTTGAAAATAGGCTCTTCCCACGGCGCGGAAGGAGTGTAATTTGGTGTGGATGATCACCCTCTCTATCAAGAATCATGTTTTTTAAATGTAGTCTGTTTAGGACTTTTCCTGCTCTTGCAACCCAAGAGTTTCCATTGTTTTGGCCTAGTCCAACCACCAAGGCCTGCCGTACTGGGATTGGATCAGAAGAAATAATTATCTTGCTGGTAATTGTAGCTGTCCTTTGTGATATTCTTTCTTGTAGAGAGGGCAAACCCGTCTCCAGTCTAAGAGTTTCAAGCCTGGTCCACATGGGGGCTCCCAGTGCAGCTCTCATAGCATTGTTTTGGGCAACTTCAAGCTTTTTCCACTGTTGGTGTGATAGATTTGTGAGTGCAGGTGCGGCATAATCGATCACTGATCTGACTGCCTGTACATAGTATGTGCGAAGGACTTGCAGATTGGCTCTTCCAGAAAGGGAGGTTAGCGAATTGAGGATTGCCGTCCGGGCCGCAGTTCGCTCTCTGAAGTAAGTGACCTCAGCATTAAAATTCATGTGTGTCCAGGATGATTCCTAGATACTGATAGGTGTCGACCCATTCTATTGGTTGACCCTGTACTGTGAGTTGGATGTTGGGCTTCGCTATTTTTATGGGCATGGCCTTTGACTTTGAGGGGTTGAGTTTGATCCCAATCTGTTTTGCCTCTTTACTGATGCAGTCTAAGCATTTGGGTGCAAGGCGCGCCGCATCCCTTCCTGTTATGATGATGAAGGGAAAGTCGTCCGCGTAGTTTAGCAGCCTGCAGTGATGTGGGAGTTTCAACCTCATTATTCTTTCCATTAAACAGTTGAAAAGAAGAGGGCTGATAATACCTCCTTGCGGTGTACCATTTTCATGTCTTTTGTACTCAGAGACTGTGCCATGAAGCTTTACTCTTGCTTCTCTGTTTATGAGACAGTTTTTGGTCCAGGAGAGCAGGTTGCCTCTGACCTCTTTGTCAATGAGGCAGCAGAGAATAGCTGGGGCGCTAGCCAGTTCAAAGGCTTTTTCGAGGTCCAGGAATATCAGCATTCCTGGTCTGTCATTCAAGTGGGCTAATAGAGATGTAATACATTCCACTGTGCCAACCCCTCTTCTATAGGTATACATATCATGGTGCAGTTTAGGCATTTTCCACTCCAGTCTGTTGAGTGCCATTCTGTCAGCCGTCTTGGCTGCACAGCTTTGGAGAGAGATGGGCCTGGGATTAGCTGGATCTTTGGGTTTTGGGATCGGCACTATGTCTGCTCTATTCCAAGCAGAAGGTCTAGTTTGAGAAGTCCAGGCTAAATTAATTAACCTTAGGTATGCAGCGTCTCCCTCTGGGCCGAGGTTTCTAATCATTTTATAGGTTATTTTGTCGGCTCCAGGGGATGTATCATTGGAGTTTTTCTTAGCCCGATTGAGCTCATCCAGTGTGAAGGGGGCATTAGTGTCAGAGACTTCTTCACATGCTGTAAGGATTCTGTGCCACCTTTCTTCCTCTAGTCCGGTCTGTACTGCTAATACATCTGGTGGAAGTTGATTGCTGGCTGCTCTCTCTGCAAACCTGGTTTCCAGTACTTCGGCTTCCTGTTGAGGATCCTTGGGGTGTGGAGCTTTAAGTGTTTTATTCCCTTTGGCTCGGTGAATTTGCTGCCACATCTCTCCGAGAGAGGTGTGTTCATTCAGGTGTGAACACCATTCCAGCCACTTTTGTTCTTTTATTTGTCTGGTCTCTCGATGTACATGTTCCTTGACCTCACAAAGTAAGATCCTGTTGCGGTCACTTGACTGCTTTTTGTATAGCTTTCTTGTTCTATTGAGTCTATGGTTGAGTTCTTTGACACGTTCGCAATAGTACCAATGATCTTTATGGTGTCCGGTGGACTGTTTTTTCAGTGGGATTGAGTGGTTGGCTGCACTTTGAATCGCTTTGACAAATTCTTGTTCTGCCTGATTAATGTCTTCGGGAAGATCATAGTTTCTTGGCCACTCTGAAATGAGGTTTTGAAATCGGTCCCAGTTTGCTAAAGCAAAGTTCCAGGCTTCAGATGGAGGCGGAGTTGGGGTGGGTAGGTCTAACTGAAGATCAATTTCGACCCCATAGTGGTCGCTTGTGAGTGTGGGCTCAACTGACCATGTTGCTGCATCTCTTAGGGAGGCTGAAACGAAGGTTAGGTCTAATCTGCCTCCTTGGATGTGGGTAGGTTCATTCTTGTTTAGGATTTGTATTTCTGGAAGCTGGTCCAGTAGATGTGTAATGTGTATGCCGGCTTCATTTGTTCTGTTCGAGCCCAGTGCCAATCGATGATGGGCATTAAAATCTCCACAAATGATTGTGTTTGTTGTTGTCGCGTGTCCAAATAACACAGAGAGATCCATTTCGGCATGTGGAGACCTGTACACATTGAACACTTCAAGTTTGTCGTGTCTTAGCTCAATGGTGACTCCCATTACCTCTGTCTCTGCTCCACAATTGGGTGGGCTGGTTATGGATTTGGAGATCAGGTCACATTTTACATAGATTGCACATCCCCTGGATTGCCCATTGATCCATGGAAGGAAGAAGCCTCGATAGCCTGAGATTTTAGGTTCTAATCCGGCTTGAAGCAAGCTCTCCTGTAGTATCAGGATGTCTATGCCCTTGGTTGCCGCTATGCATTGCAAGTGTTGCAATTTAGTGCGCAGTCCTTGCGCATTCCATTGCAGGATCTTTAGACCTCTAGATTCTTGGAATTTGCTGATAATTCCGTGGTATCCATGGAGTCTGATGAACACGCCATGGAAGTTGCAATTGGTGTATAGGTTCTTAGTGGACCTGAATTTGACTCATCAATGTCACTTTCCGACGAGCTGGACTCTATCTGCTTTTTATTGGGGTGTCTCCTGCCCTGCTGTCTTGACGGTGTGGATATTACATCTTCGAATTTTTTGAGCTTGTGCTCAATTGTCTTCCGAGTCTCTGTGGTTTGCTTGATTCCATGTAAAGACAGCAGACTTTCGATCAACTCAGTGACCAAAGTTTTGAGCATTGGCCAGAGAGCGTCCAGTTCAGTGGGAGCACTATTTAATGTTGTGCAGGTTTGGAGCCTGGTGGCTTTTAGACCCTTCTCGGTGGTAACTTTGGCACTGGAATTGCTACTCCTATTGGCCCCAGTGTGCTTGCTGGATGAAATGGGAGGCCGACTGCTTTGAACATGATTCTTGTGTCCTCCATCTTTTTTTTTGTCCTATACTGTCTTCTCACCCTTTACCATGGCCGATGGTGAAGGGCCGTGTGCCCCCTCTTCCTGAATGGCTAGACCTCACGCGGTTTTAGTGGGCATGGGAGCTGGTATTCGTTTTGGTGGGGGTTCCGGCTCCGCTGTAGGCGTGGTGGGGTTCGTTTGAAGCCTTTTGAGCCTTTCAGGGCATTTCAAGTTCCAGGCATGATGTGCCTTGGAACAATTTGGGCATTTTGCCTGAACAGGGTGGTTTGCCTTGAATTTATCAATACATGTTTTTGTATCATGGGGCTGGCTGCAGACTCCGCACCTCACTGGGCGTTGGCAGCCATCTTTGTGATGCGCAAATCTCTGACATCTAAAGCATCTTAGGGGTTCTGGGGTGTAAGGCCTGTGTTGGAACACGCCCCAGATTCCAAGGTCAAGTTTCTCCGGGATCCGTCCTCTTACTGTGAGAAGGACTTGTCGAGTTTCCTGTTTTGTGGTTCGTACTTGGCATCTCTCTGCTGACACCACATAGTTCAGCTTTTCGAGATGGCCAAGGGCCATATGCAAGGGATAGTGGAGGACAATGATTTTGCTTATTTTATCCTCTGGTTTCAGTTCCTCACATTTTGCGTAATTTTTTAGAATCGTAGCGGCCGACTCGTCTTTAGGCCTCGGAATGTATTCTCCTTTGAGATTAGGTTTTGCTCTGACCTGGAGCTGGGGGTACTCTTTTTCCAGGTCTACTACAGTAGCGTAGGAAGACTTACCTTCCGTGTGCTGCACTTTGAAGATTGGAAGCGTAGATCTAGTCTGAGGCGCTGGGAGAGCTGGAGAAGCTGGAGAGATTAATGGGCGATGGGTCGTCATGGAGTGGCTTGTCCTGTTAGCCTTATTCACGTGATGCCACTCGCCGTCACTTTCGGAACTAGTATCCATTATCGATGGTCTTTTCCTACACTGAGCAGCATTGCTGGATCGATTATAAATCAATTGGAATTCCATGATGAAATTCAAATGATCACTAGTGGAGTGGTCTGGTGAGTGAAGGTGAAATGTTTCACCTCACATTTATCCCTTATGTATCCCCCCATGTTTTCACCTTTATTGTATTATCACCTGACCCAGTGCGGGTATAAAATCAACCAGCATTGTAAGATCTGTTCACTTGAGAATGAACCATGGAGGTTCGAAACGTTGTGCAAATTATATAAATAAGTGTAATACACTCTGTAGTAAATCACTTCTTTTCTTCACTTTAAAAGTACGAAAATGAGTTTTGGAGAACTCCTATTTCAACTAAGCCCTGATGCTAAGTAAATAGTTAGAGGGATAGAAGCCCTAAACAAGAAAATAATAAATACAGAATATGCGGTCATATTCAATGAAACACACACACACACATATATATATATATATATATATATATATATATATATATATATATATATATATATATATATATATATATATATATATATATATATATATATATATATATATATGTCGTACCTAGTAGCCAGAACGCACTTCTCGGCCTACTATGCAAGGCTCGATTTGCCTAATAGGCCAAGTTTTCCTGAATTAATATATCTTCTCTAATTTTTTTCTTATGAAATGATAAAGCTACCCATTTCATTATGTATGAGGTAAATTTTTTTTATTGGAGTTAAAATTAACGTAGATATATGACCGAACCTAACCAACCCTACCTAACCTAACCTAACCTATCTCTATAGATTAGGTTAGGTTAGGTAGCCGAAAAAGTTAGGTTAGGTTAGGTTAGGTAGGTTAGGTAGTCGAAAAACAATTAATTCATGAAAACTTGGCTTATTAGGCAAATCGGGCCTTGCATAGTAGGCAGAGAAGTACGTTCTGGCTACTAGGTACGACATATATATATATATATATATATATATATATATATATATATATATATATATATATATATATATATATATAATATATATATATATATATATATATATATATATATATATATATATATATATATATATATATATATATAATATATATATATATATATATATATATATAATATATATATATATATATATATATATATATATATATATATATATATATATATATATATATATATATATATATATATATATATATGTCGTACCTAGTAGCCAGAACGCACTTCTCTGCCTACTATGCAAGGCCCGATTTGCCTAATAAGCCAAGTTTTCATGAATTAATTGTTTTTCGACTACCTAACCTACCTAACCTAACCTAACCTAACTTTTTCGGCTACCTAACCTAAGCTAATCTATAGAGATAGGTTAGGTTAGGTTAGGTAGGGTTGGTTAGGTTCGGTCATATATCTACGTTAATTTTAACTCCAATAAAAAAAAATTGACCTCATACATAATGAAATGGGTAGCTTTATCATTTCATAAGAAAAAAATTAGAGAAAATATATTAATTCAGGAAAACTTGGCTTATTAGGCAAATCGGGCCTTAAATAGTAGGCCCAGAAGTGCGTTCTGGCTAATAGGTACGACATATATATATACATATATATATATATATATATATATATATATGTCGTACCTAGTAGCCAGAACGCACTTCTCAGCCAACAATGCAAGGCCCGATTTGCCTAATAAGCCAAGTTTTCCTGAATTAATATATTTTCTCTAATTTTTTTCTTATGAAATGATAAAGCTACCCATTTCATTATGTATGAGGTCAATTTTTTTTTATTGGAGTTAAAATTAACGTAGATATATGACCGAACCTAACGAACCCTACCTAACCTAACCTAACCTATTTTTATATCTTAGGTTAGGTTAGGTAGCCAAAAAGGTTAGGTTAGGTTAGGTTAGGTAGGTTAGGTAGTCGAAAAACCATTAATTCATGAAAACTTGGCTTATTAGGCAAATTGGGCCTTGCATAGTTGGCTGAGAAGTGCGTTCTGGCTACTAGGTACGACATATATATATATATATATATATATATATATATATATATATATATATATATATATATATATATGTCGTACCTAGTAGCCAGAACGCACTTCTCAGCCTACTATGCAAGGCCCGATTTGCCTAATAAGCCAAGTTTTCCTAAATTAATATATTTTCTATAATTTTTTTCTTATGAAATGATAAAGCTACCCATTTCATTATGTATGAGGTTAATTTTATTTTATTGGAGTTAAAATTAACATAGATATATGACCGAACCTAACCAACCCTACCTAACCTAACCTAACCTATCTTTATAGGTTAGGCTAGGTTAGGTAGCAGAAAAAGTTAGGTTAGGTTAGGTAGATTAGGTAGTCCTAAAAGCATTAATTCATGAAAACTTGGCTTATTAGGCAAATCGGGCATTGCATAGTAGGCTGAGAAGTGAGTTCTGGCTACTAGGTACGACATATATATATATATATATATATATATATATATATATATATATATATATATATATATATATATATATATATATATATATATATAATGTCGTACCTAGTAGCCAGAACGCACTTCTCACCCTACTATGCAAGGCCCGATTTGCCTAATAAGCCAAGTGGCAAGCCAATTATTGACAAAATAGTATATTTTGATAGCAGTCTTTCCTGTAGACATATATTATTAAATATAACCGAAAAAGTAAAATTAATAATTATAACACAAATTTTCTCGATCTTTCTTACGTTTCTTTTCACTGTTGATGGTAATTCAAAGATCAATTCTCCAAAATTCATATTTATTTCTAGTCTGACGCGACACTTGAGCGCGTTTCGTAAAACTTATTACATTTTCAAGTGTCATGTTACAATAGTTTTGGATGAGGTGAAAATAAACTTTTAACACAAGACAGAATACGAAACAATGAAATACAAACAGGTATTAAAGGTAGGTAACTGCAGAAGACCTATTTTTATTGGCCCATATTTCTTGATGCTTCTATATTGGAGCGGAGTTCTACCCACTTCAAGACTCCGCTCCAATATAGAAGCATCAAGAAATATGGGCCAATAAAAATAGGCCTTCTGCAGTTACCTACCTTTAATACCTGTTTGTATTTCATTGTTTCGTGTTCTGTCTTGTGTTAAAAGTTTATTTTCACCTCATCCAAAACTATTGTAACATGTCACTTCACCCAAATGTAGGTATAAAAACTCGAAAGATGTTTAAGCTCTATTCAGTTAAAGTTGTGTGTGTGTGTGTAAACTAAAGTCTTTGAAAATGTAATAAGTTTTACGAAACACGCTCAAGTGTCGTGTCAGACTAGAAATAAAAATGATTTTTGGAGAATTGATCTTTGAATTACCATCAACAGTGAAAAGAAACGTAATAGAGATCGAGAGAATTCGTGCTAGAATTATTAATCTTACTTTTTCGGTCATATTTAATAATATATATATATACATATATATATACACATATATATATAAATATATATATATATAAATATATATGTCGTACCTAGTAGCCAGAACGCACTTCTCAGCCTACTATGCAAGGCCCGATTTGCCTGATAAGCCAAGTTTTCCTGAATTAATGTATTTTATCTAATTTTTTCTTATGAAATGAAAAAGCTACCCATTTCATTATATATGAGATCAATTTTTTTTATTGGAGTTAAAATTAACGTAGATATATGACCCAAACTAACCAACCCTCCCTAACCTATCTTTATAGGTTAGGTTAGGTTAGGTAGCATAAAAAGTTAGGTTAGGTTTGGTTGGGTAGGTTAGGTAGTCGAAAAACAATTAATTCATGAAAACTTGGCTTATTAGGCAAATCGGGCCTTGCATAGTAGGCCTAGAAGCGCGTTCTGGCTACTAGGTACGACATATATATAAATATATATATATATATATATATATATATATATATATATATATATATATATATATATATATATATATATATATATATATATGTGTCGTACCTAGTAGCCAGAACGCACTTCTCAGCCTACTATGCAAGGCCCGATTTGCCTAATAAGCCAAGTTTTCATGAATTAATTGTTTTTCGACTACCTAACCTACCTAACCTAACCTAAAATAACTTTTTCGGCTACCCAACCTAACCTAACCGATAAAGATAGGTTAGGTTAGGTTAGGTAGGGTTGGTTAGGTTCGGTCATATATCTACGTTAATTTTAACTCCAAAAAAAAAAAATTTGACCTCATACATAATGAAATGGGTAGCTTTATCATTTCGTAAGAAAAAAATAGAGAAAATATATTAATTCAGGAAAACTTGGCTTATTAGGCAAATCGGGCCTGGCATAGTAGGCCGAGTACGACGTTCTGGCTACTAGGTACAACATATATATATATATATATATATATATATATATATATATAAATATATATATATATATATATATATATATATATATATATATATATATATATATATATATATATATATGTCGTACCTAATAGCCAGAACGCACTTCTCAGCCTACTATTCAAGGCCCGATTTGCCTAATAAGCCAAGTTTTCATGAATTAATGTTTTTTCGTCTACCTAACCTACCTAACCTAACCTAACCTAGCTTTTTTTGGCTACCTAACCTAACCTTACCTATAAATATAGGTTAGGTTAGGTTAGGTAGGGTTGGTTAGGTTCGGTCATATATCTACGTTAATTTTAACTCCAATAAAAAAAAATTGACCTCATACATAGAGAAAAGGGTTGCTTTATCATTTCATAAGAAAAAAATTATAGTAAATATATTAATTCAGGAAAACTTGGCTTATTAGGCAAATCGGGCCTTGAATAGTAGGCTGAGAAGTGAGTTCTGGCTACTAGGTACGACATATATATATATATATATATATATATATATATATATATATATATATATATATATATATATATATATATATATATATATATATATATATATATATATATATAATGTCGTACCTAGTAGCCAGAACGCGCTTCTCAGCCTACTATGCAAGGCTCGATTTGCCTAATAAGCCAAGTTTTCATGAATTAATGTTTTTTCGACTACCTAACCTAACCTATAAAGATAGGTTAGGTTAGGTTAGGTAGGGTTGGTTAGGTTCGGTCATATATCTACGTTAATTTTAACTCCAATAAAAAAAATTTAACCACATATATAATGAAATGGGTAGCTCTATCATTTCATAAGAAGAAAATTAGAGAAAATATATTAATTCAGGAAAACTTGGCTTATTAGGCAAATCGGGCCTTGCATAGTAGGCTGAGAAGTGCGTTCTGTCTACTAGGTACGACATTATATATATATATATATATATATATATATATATATATATATATATATATATATATATATATATATATATATATATATATATATATATATATATGTATATATATATATATATATATATATATATATATATATATATATATATATATATATATATATACATATATATATATATATATATATATATATATATATATATATATATATATATATATATATATATATATATATATATATATAATGTCGTACCTAGTAGACAGAACGCACTTCTCAGCCTACTATGCAAGGCCCGATTTGCCTAATAAGCCAAGTTTTCCTGAATTAATATATTTTCTCTAATTTTCTTCTTATGAAATGATAGAGCTACCCATTTCATTATATATGTGGTTAAATTTTTTTTATTGGAGTTAAAATTAACGTAGATATATGACCGAACCTAACCAACCCTACCTAACCTAACCTAACCTATCTTTATAGGTTAGGTTAGGTAGTCGAAAAAACATTAATTCATGAAAACTTGGCTTATTAGGCAAATCGAGCCTTGCATAGTAGGCTGAGAAGCGCGTTCTGGCTACTAGGTACGACATTATATATATATATATATATATATATATATATATATATATATATATATATATATATATATATATATATATATATATATGTTGTACCTAGTAGCCAGAACGTCGTACTCGGCCTACTATGCCAGGCCCGATTTGCCTAATAAGCCAAGTTTTCCTGAATTAATATATTTTCTCTATTTTTTTCTTACGAAATGATAAAGCTACCCATTTCATTATGTATGAGGTCAAATTTTTTTTATTGGAGTTAAAATTAACGTGGATATATAACCGAACATAACCAACCCTACCTAACCTAACCTAACCTATCTTTATAGGTTAGGTTAGGTTAGGTACCTGAAAAAGATAGGTTAGGTTAGGTTAGGTAGGTTAGGTAGTCGAAAAACAATTAATTCATGAAAACTTGGCTTATTAGGCAAATCGGGCCTTGCATAGTAGGCTGAGAAGTGCGTTCTGGCTAGTAGGTACGACATATATATATATATATATATATATATATATATATATATATATATGTCGTACCTAGTAGCCAGAACGCACTTCTCAGCCTACTATTCAAGGCCCGATTTGCCTAATAAGCCAAGTTTTCCTGAATTAATGTTTTTTCGACTACCTAACCTACCAAACCTAACCTAACCTAAGTTTTTCGGCTACCTAACCGAACCTAACCTATAAAGATAGGTTAGGTTAGGTTAGGTAGGGTTGGTTAGGTTCGGTCATATATCTACGTTAATTTTAACTCCAATAAAAAAAAATTGGCCTCATACATAATGAAATGGGTAGCTTTATCATTTCATAAGAAAAAAATTTGAGAAAATATATTAATTCAGGAAAACTTGGCTTATTAGGCAAATCGGGCCTTGCATAGTAGGCTGAGAAGTGCGTTCTGGCTACTAGGTACGACATATATATATATATATATATATATATATATATATGTCGTACCTACTAGCCAGAACGCACTTCTCAGCCTACTATGCAAGGCCCGATTTGCCTAATAAGCCAAGTTTTCATGAATTAATTGTTTTTCGACTACCTAACCTACCTAACCTAACCTAACCTATCTTTTTCAGGTACCTAACCTAACCTAACCTATAAAGATAGGTTAGGTTAGGTTAGGTAGGGTTGGTTATGTTCGGTTATATATCCACGTTAATTTTAACTCCAATAAAAAAAATTGACCTCATACATAATGAAATGGGTAGCTTTATCATTTCATAAGAAAAAAATTAGAGAAAATATATTATTTCATGAAAACTTGGCTTATTAGGCAAATCGGGCCTTGCATAGTAGGCTGAGAAGTGCGTTCTGGCTACTAGGTACGACATATATATATATATATATATATATATATATATATATATATATATATATATATATATATATATATATATATATATATGTCGTACCTAGTAGCCAGAACTCACTTCTCAGCCTACTATGCAAGGCCCGATTTGCCTAATAAGCCAAGTTTTCATGAATTAATTGTTTTTCGACTACCTAACCTACCTAACCTAACCTAACCTAACTTTTTTAGCTTCCTACCCTAACCTAACCTATAAAGATAGGTTAGGTTAGGTTAGGTAGGGTTGGTTAGGTTCGGTCACATATCTACGTTAATTTTAACTCCAATAAAAAAAAATGACCTCATACATAATGAAATCGGCAGCTTTATCATTTCATAAGAAAAAAATTAGAGAAAATATATTAATTCAGGAAAACTTGGCTTATTAGGCAAATCGGGCCTTGCATAGTAGGCTGAGAAGTGAGTTCTGGCTACTAGGTACGACATATATATATATATATATATATATATATATATATATATATATATATATATATATATATATATATATATATATATATATATATATATATGTCGTACCTAGTAGCCAGAACGCACTTCTCAGCCTACTATGCATGGCCCGATTTGCCTAATAAGCCAAGTTTTCATGAATTAATTGTTTTTCGACTACCTAACCTACCTAACCTAACCTAACCTAACTTTTTCGGCTACCTAACCAAACCTAACCTATAAAGATAGGTTAGGTTAGGTTAGGTAGGGTTGGTTAGGTTCGGTCATATATCTACGTTAATTTTAACTCCAATAAAAAAAAATTGACCTCAAACATAATGAAATGGGTAGCTTTATCATTTCATAAGAAAAAAATTAGAAAAAATATATTAATTCAGGAAAACTTGGCTTATTAGGCAAATCGGGCCTTGAATAGTAGGCCAAAAAGTGAGTTCTGGCTACTAGGTACGACATATATATATATATATGAGGGATATATTTTACTCACATGAAAAACATGTAAGGGAAAACTTCGAAACCTCTTTACTGATTGCTTTGAAATTTTGGCACAACGTTGAATTGGAATAGGCGAGTGTTTTTATACACCTACTATATACATGCCTCACCTGTGATAGGAAAAAAACATGTTTTTTTTTAGAAACAGCGCCATCTGTAGGATGCAGGAGCAACACATGCTTTAATCTCCGAAAGTTCTTTACTGATTGGTTTGAAATATTGACGCAACGTTCCATTCGAGTACGTGCATGTTTTTATATACCTACAATGTAGATGCCACACCTGTGACAGGTAAATCCATGCGGTTTTTTTCTAAACAGCGCCATCTGTTGCATGTAGGACCAACACAAGCTATACAAAACATATTACGATTCTATGTCATTGTTTCCGGTTGCATTGATAAATTGGATTTTCATAGATTTTTATTTATTTTCATTAAGATTTAATAATTTTATGTGACATTGCATTGGAATGTCACACAATTCTGTGTTGATTCTTTGTTGTTTTCCATACCGTTCATTTCGTGAGTATAGTTTATTTGTTTCTTTTTTAATTGTTTTTATTTCGTTTTTTAACTGTTCTTCATATTTTTCAGTGCAATTGGTGGTGAAATTCAGCTGTGTTGCTTGATCTGCGTTTGAATTTAAATATTTCGTTAGTATTTTTTGTTTTTGTTTTAAAAACATGAAATTGGACAACACGTTTATTTCTCAACTTCAAATGTGCAACAAACAGCTATGAATCCACCGACTACAGCGTTAACTGCTTTCTTCACGTTATGTCAGAATGACTTGTTTGCCAAAACACTGCTGTATTATGAAGTGCCTACGTATTACACATGGAATGCCAGTAGAAAATTATTTGAACGATGCAAACGAGGAGAGCGAGTCGACGGACAACCTGGCATATTCAAATAAACTACGATAGGCAGACTGTAAACCATGCATCCCAATGAGATTTCTCAACGGCGTAAAACATGTCACTTCCCGTAGTGCGGTGTTCCCCTAGCTCGGGTCGGAGGTGGACGTGTTGTCTGTGAGCTCCTGGTTTGCTGACCCGTGGTAGTTTGTGTGTGAGTGGACCCTTGGGGCCGTGGGATGGAGGCCCCCCCTCCCCACTGTGAAGCGGAGGGATACCATTGGCCTCGAATTTACTGGCCCAGCATCTTACCCGGCAGTTGAGGTGGTGATGATTGACATGTTGTGGGTGGATGTGGTGTCTGTGTGCAGTGTTCAACTTGTATCCGGGCATCAAGCTGTCGTGAAATTCTGCTCTGACTTTGTGGACCGCTATGATGGGAGGACATTTACTCTACCTGAGGGTGGTGGTTCGGTGGAAGTATCGGACAGGTACAGTGAGACTACCTATGTGGCAGTTCATGGTGCTCCCTTTGAGTTCCCTGACTCTCTTCTCCAGCGTCATTTTACCCGGTATAGGTGGGTCTTGAGAGTCCGGATGAATGCAGTGTCCTCCGGGCGGTGGAAGGGTATCCCAAATGGGACCTGCACTGTGGCGCTGCGCTTGAAGGACTCCATCCTTTCGTCTCTCCAGATTCTAGGCTTCATGGTACACGTGTTCTGTGAGGATCAGCCCCGGACTTGTTTCCAGTGCGGACTCTTGGGCCATCAGGCTGCGAGATATGATGCAAGCCAGGTCGGGCCTGTGAACCTCTTCAGGGTGGAGGACTTTTCCCCGTTGGCGATCCCGGACCTGTAGGAGAGTGCTGCTGTGGTGAGTGATACTTCCCAGTCGTCTGGTGCCCCGTTGCCGGTCTCTGATGCCAGCCTCGATGTGGCTGTGGGTGTCGTAGTGGAAGGTAGTGCATCCCCGGCTCCCGCACCTCCACTTCTCATGCCTGCCTCGTCTCCAGTCGAGTCTCCAGTTGTGTCTCCTGTGGTGTGTGGTCTCGTGACTCTGGACGTCGAGGTTGCACCTTGGCCTGTCCCTTGTCGACTTGCACTCTGTGATGTCTCCTGCGGTGTGTGGTCCTCTTCTCCAGGTTGTTGAGGCTGCGATGTTGAGTGATCGTGAGCTGCGGGGAGTTGCGCGACCGACCAGCGGTTCTGCTACGGTGCTTCCTGGCGGGGGTGATAGTTCCGACGACCTGCGACCTGTGTCCAAGCGTTCACGGCGAGCTTTGAGTCTGTCTCCGCCTCGTGATGAGGCGTGGGCCGACGTCAGGGATTTTGGGGACTCCGGAAGTTCGTCTTCTGTGTTTATGTGAGCGACGCTGTTGGAGTGCCTGAAGCTCCTGTAGGCCGTGTTGCAGCGGTGATGTGTCCTGTGGTGGGATTGTCGCCTGGCCCTGGTCCGGTGCTTTCTCCGGCTGCCTCTGTGTCACCGGTTGCTGGTTCCCCGGGTTGGGAGGTTGTGGCACCGGCCGAGATTGTGGGAGAGGGAGGGGACTTTTTGCTGGTTCTTAAGAATGTTTCTGTTCCGGCGGCCCCCGTGCCTCTGGCGTCTATGTCTGTGCCTTCCGTGCATCTGCCTTCTGCTCAGCCGTCCTTTGTTACTCTGCGCCCTGTGGGGTCGGCCCCTGCACCATCGACCTCTGTGATTGTGTCCCCAGCGACTCCGCCCGCTATGTTGCTGGCCTGTGTCCGGCCAACTCCTGTGCTTCACTCCCATGTGGTTCCACCGTCTGTACCGAAGAGCTCTGTGCGGCCTCTTCCCGTGACTTCCACCCCCGTGGTGGAGGGCGCCGAGCTGGATGTTCCTGACTTCATGTATCGTCCGCGAGGATCACGTAGTCACGTTAACGCGTCTGCGGAATTGTGGGCTCAGTGGGATGCCTACCGGAAGAAGTACCCCGCGTCATTTCTATCCGGATAAATATGAGGATGATTAACTGTGTATGTGGTTCTTGCTCTGTGTTGCTTTATTTATTTATTTGTTTTGATGAGCTGTGTGAGAAAGGTTATTTTTTGTGTGTATTTCTTACCTGGTTATTGTTGGGTTACAATGCACTAGTGTTTTTTCTTTTCTGACTGTATTTCATTGTTACCTATGTTTAAGTTTCCATTTTGTTTTTTGTATGAATTCTGTTTGTGTGTTTTCCTGTTCTACTGTTTGTCAGTGTGTTTCTGTTTTGTACATGTGAATAATGCTGTTGATGTTTTTCTGTTTTGTTGTATTTGTTTTTCCCAAATAAAAAAAAAACTTTCCGCAGTGCATGTCAAGCTCTGAATTCATTGGAGAACGACAAACACTGTGATGTGTGCATTAATGACGTGTCCAACACATCAGATCCAAATCAAATTCGTGCATTGTTTGCAATCATATTGACCACCGGCTCTCCTTCATCTCCAACAGAGCTATGGGAGAAACATAAATCGCATATGGCTGAAGATATTATCCGTCGAATATGCAAGGAAAATTCAAATATGACCATGGATTTTACAGCAAAAATCTACAACGAAGCGTTGATAATGATTGAAGACTTGTGCTTAGAAATTGAGAACAAAGTTCTCAATCAATTGGAAATGCCATCACCGAATCAATCTGCTGCGGCTTCGTTCAATGTAGAATTGCGTCGTGAACAAAATTACAACACGGGTGATCTGTTGTATGTTTAATCAAATATTCATAAGAAAACGCTTGAGCGAAAAGGCATTTACAATCAAATAATTCAAACTGTCAATAACGGGCTTGGAGAAATCTTCTTAGATGCGCCAGGAGGAACTGGTAAAACATTCCTAATTAGATTGATTCTGGCAGCATTTCGATCCCAAAATGGCATAACCTTAGCTCTTGCATCGTCCGGAATTGCTGCGACATTGCTACCAGGTGGATGAACTGCTACTTCGGCTTTGAAATCGCCATTGAACATGCAATTCATTGAAACTCCCACGTGCAACATTTCCAAAGCATCAGGCCTGGGAAAAGTATTGCAGAAATGCAAACTTATTGTTTGGTATGAATGCACAATGCCCCACAAAAAATCGCTCGAAGGCTCTTGATCGATCATTGCAAGATTTGCGTGGAAACATCAGACCATTTGGGAACGTGTTAATATTGGTTACAGGAGATTTCAGGCAAACATTACCTGTAATTCCTCGATCGACACCAGCGGACGAAATAAATGCCTGAATGAAATACTCTACTTTGTGGCGCCACGTAAAGGCATTTAAATTACCCACAAATATGCGTGTAGTTATGTAGCTACTGTAAAACGATCCATCAGCTGAGATATTCTCACATCAATTTCTGGAAATTGGGAACGTAAACGTGCCGGTTGATCTGATCTCAGGACGAATTTCATTACCTCATAACTTCTGCAATTTAGTGACGTCAAAAGAGGAATTGGATGAAAAAGTATTTCCCAATATTCAAACCAATTATAAGAATCACGATTGGCTGAGTGAACGAGGTATTCTTGTGGCCAAGAACAAAACGTCTACGACCTTAACAATATTATTCAGCCTAACATACAAAGCGAGGCAGTCACATACAAGTCCGTCGACACTGTTGAGTTAGCAGATGAAGCGGTTAATTATCAAACAGAATTTTTGAATTCCCTCTATCTGCCAGGGTTACCATCATACGTATGGCAATTGAAAATCGGCTTGCTAATTTATCATGTTGCAAAATACCGACCAGCGAAAACTTTGCAACGCCACGCGCCTTGCAGTAAAAAAAATAATCAGCGATGTCGTAGAATCTTGACAGGACCTTTCAAAGGTAAAGATGTCCTCATTTCTCGCATTCCTGTCATTCTAACAGATATTCCATTTCAATTTAAGAGATTGTAATTTACAATTACACGATTGGTGTTTGGAATCACCATCAACAAAGCTCAGGGCCAATCTTTAGAATTGTGCAGTTTATATCTGGACACGGATTGCTTCTCATATGGACAATTATATGTTGCGTGTTCTAGAGTCGGCAACTCAGACAATCTCTATATCTCCACAGACAATGGACCAACAAAAAATATTGTATACCCACAAGCATTATGATATTAAACATATTAGAAACGTGCGCTTTCTCTTCTTTCTTTCCCATATAACAAGACTGAGCCACAGCAACGCGTGGCGGGTACTGCTAGTATATAAATAAAAATGAAAATGTTCGTTTGTTCAAAATCGCCAATCTCCAAAAGTTCTTTGCCGATTGCTTTGAAATTTTCACACAATATTCCATTCGCGTCCGGCCAGGTTTTTATATTCATACTATATAGATATCACGTATGTGACGGTAAAAAACGTGTTTTTTTCTGAAGAACAGTGTTTTTCATGTATTTTTTACGTGAGGGAAATCTAAGAAACCTCTTTACCGATTGCTTTGAAATTTTGACACAACGTTGCATTCGAATAGGCGAGTCTTTATATATATTTACTATATACATGCTTCACCTGTGACAGGAATAAACATGCTTTTTTTGAAAAGCATTGCCATCTGTTGGACGTAAGAGCAACATACGCTGTAATCTTCGAAAGTTCTTCACTGATTGCTTTGAAATTTTGACACAATGTGGCATTCGAATAGGTGCATCTTGTTTATGTGCCTACTATATAGATACCACACCTGTGACAGTTGCGTTTCTTCAAAAACATGCGTTTTTGAAGAACAGCGCCATCTGTTGCACATAATAGCAACATGCACGCTATACTAAATATGTCACAAATTTCATTTCATTGTTTCTGATTGCATTGATAAATTGAATTTTCATAGATTTTGATTTATTTTCATTTTGATTTAATTATTTTGTGTGAAATGCATTGGAATTGAGCTGTGTTTTTTATCATACTTTGCATTTCATAAATATAAATTTAGATGCCACACCTGTGACAGGTAAAACTATGCTTTTCTTGAAAAACAGCGCCATCTGTTGCAAGTAAGAGCAACACACATGCTATACTAATTATGTTACAATTCCATTTCAATGTTTCTGGTTGCATTGATAAATTGAATTTTCATAGATTTTTATTTTTTTTCATTTTGATTTAATTATTTTGTGTGAATTGCATTGGAATTGAACTGTGTTGTTGATCATACCGTTCATTTTGTGAGCATAGTATATTTTAAATTTTTTTCATGTTTTCATTTCATTTTTTAACTGTTTTTCTTATATTTCAGTGATGGGAACATCAGATCACTTGATGTTCCCAATTTTCTGATGGGAACATCAGACCATTTGGGAAGGCATCGGACAAGGGAGTGGGGAATGGTGGGGATGACGAGGGGAAGTAGGTGAGAGATGGTGGGGAGGACGAGGGGCCAAGGGAGGGGTAATGGCGGGGAAGGACGAGGGGACGGGGGAGTTTGGAATGGGGGGACGAGGGGATGTTGGAATGGAGAATGGTGGGGAGGACAAAAGGGCAGGGGAGTGAGGCAAGGTGGGAAGGAAGAGGGGATGGTGGCGTGGGGAGGACGAGGGGATGGTGGAGTGGGGATGGTTGTGGGGCTGAGGAGACGGATGAGAAGGGAAAGGTAGGGAGGACTGGGGGACAAGGAAGGTTGCTGTGGCTCAGCAACGCACATGCATTGCTGAGCCACAGCAACGCGTGGCCGGGTACTGCTAGTTGATACAACCCTTGAGATTTAGTACGGTTCTTTTCCCGCAGTGATTAATATATATTATATCGGCCTTGCCAACAAGTGTCTAGGGGTAAAGAAAAAACACTGCATAAAATGGGAAAACAGTGTATCTACGCTAAGGGTGACAAACATAACAATGAAATGGTAAATATAATAGCCAGAAATATTCTTTAGCATGCAATAATATAAATAAAAATCCTTAATGAGCAATATCACCAGCACATGAATTATTAATTGGGATAATACACAATCATCTAACCAGAGAATTAACCGAGTATTAGCTAAAATAACAATAACCACTGACTTAACTAAAAAAACATATCTCCTCTCGATCAAAGCTGCCAAGCCTCTGACCAAGCGTCTGTTCCCAGGGCAAGCATCCTACCACAATATCAACTAAACATCCACATAAACTATTGTGGAAATTCTACTAACAAAATGTAGTACTAATATTCAAATCATTATTAATCTTAATAGTATTTAATACTGTTACATTGCTCAATATAATTTACTGGCAAACAATAATCAGAATTAATCAAGGTTGAACTATAACCACTCGCATGACATCAAGTTCCCACACTGGCCACATCCAAATATGGTCATCCCCCCACACGGAGAAACCAACATGAATAAACTTGCAAAAAGCCTCGTACAATATAATGCAACTCAGGCACACTACAGCATGCAACACAAATTAACATACCATATTCTATCCCCATACAACTGGATACTATATTAATTATAGAACAAGACAATAAAGTATATAAGCATCAAGTGTAACGTTAGAATCCTAGTAAGATTTGTAACATTAGTATATATATATATATATATATATATATATATATATATATATATATATATATATATATATATATATATATATATATATGTCGTACCTAGTAGCCAGAACGCACTTCTATGACTACTATGCAAGGCCCGATTTGCCTAATAAGCCAAGTTTTCATGAATTAATTGTTTTTCGACTACCTAACCTACCTAACCTAACCTAACCTAACTTTTTCCGCTACCTAACCTAACCTAACCTATAAAGATAGGTTAGGTTAGGTTAGGTAGGGTTGGTTAGGTTCGGTCATATATCTACGTTAATTTTAACTCCAATAAAAAAAAAATTGACCTCTTACATAAGGAAATGGGTAGTTTTATCATTTCATAAGAAAAAAAATATAGAAAATATATTAATTCAGGAAAACTTGGCTTATTAGGCAAATCGGGCCTTGCATAGTAGGCTGAGAAGTGCGTTCTGGCTACTAGGTACGACATATATATATATATATATATATATATATGTCGTACCTAGTAGCCAGAACGCACTTCTCAGCCTACTATGCAAGGCCCGATTTGCCTAATAAGCCAAGTTTTCATGAATTAATTGTTTTTCGACTACCTAACCTACCTAACCTAACCTAACCTAACTTTTTCGGCTACCTAACCAATCCTAACCTATAAAGATAGGTTAGGTTAGGTTAGGTAGGGTTGGTTAGGTTCGGTCATATATCTACGTTAATTTTAACTCCAATAAAATAAAATTGACCTCATACATAATGAAATGGGTAGCTTTATCATTTCATAAGAAAAAAATTAGAAAAAATATATTAATTCAGGAAAACTTGGCTTATTAGGCAAATCGGGCCTTGAATAGTAGGCCAAAAAGTGAGTTCTGGCTACTAGGTACGACATATATATATATATATATATATATATATATATATATATATATGTCGTACCTAGTAGCCAGAATGCACTTCTCGGCCTATTATGCAAGGCCCGATTTGCCTAATAAGTCAAGTTTTCCTGAATTAATATATTTTCTCTAATTTTTTTCTTATGAAATGATAAAGCTACCCATTTCATTATGTCTGAGGTCAATTTTTTTTTAGTGGAGTTAAAATTAACGTAGATATATGACCGAACCTAACCAACCCTACCTAACCTAACCTAACCTATCTTTATATGTTAGGTTAGGTTAGGTAGCCGAAAAAGTTAGGTTAGGTTAGGTTAGGTAGGTTAGGTAGTCGAAAAACAATTAATTCAGGAAAACTTGGCTTATTAGGCAAATTGGGCCTTGCATAGTAGGCTGAAAAGTGCATTCTGGCTACTAGGTACGACATATATATATATATATATATATATATATATATATATATATATATATATATATATATATATATATATATATATATATATATATATATATATGTCGTACCTAATAGCCAGAACGCACTTCTCAGCCTACTATGCAAGGCCCGATTTGCCTAATAAGCCATGTTTTCCTTTATTAATATATTTTCTCTAATTTTTTTCTTATGAAATGATAAAGCTACACATTTCATTACGTATGAGGTCAATTTTTTTATTGGAGTTAAAATTACCGTAGATATATGACCGAACCTAACCAACCCTACCTAACCTAACCTAACCTATCTTTATAGGTTAGGTTAGGTTAGGTAGCCGAAAAAGTTAGGTTAGGTTAGGTAGGTTAGGTAGTCGAAAAACAATTAATTTATGAAAACTTGGCTTATTAGGCAAATCGGGCCTTGCATAGTAGGCTGAGAAGTGCGTTCTGGCTATTAGGTACGACATATATATATATATATATATATATATATATATATATATATATATATATATATATATATATATATATATATATATATATATATATATATATATGTCGTACCTAATAGCCAGAACGCACTTCTCGCCCTACTATACAAGGCCCGATTTGCCTAATAAGCCAAGTTTTCCTGAATTAATATATTTTCTCTAATTTTTTGCTTATGAAATGATAAAGCTACCCATTTCATTATGTATGAGGTCAATTTTTTTTATTGGAGTTAAAATTAACTTAGATATATGACCGAACCTAACCAACCCGACCTAACCTAACCTAACCTATCTTTATAGGTTAGGTTAGGTTAGGTACCCGAAAAAGTTAGGTTAGGTTAGGTTAGGTAGGTTAGGTAGTCGAAAAACAATTAATTCATGAAAACTTGGCCTATTAGGCAAATCGGGCCTTGCATAGTAGGCTGAGAAGTGCGTTCTGGCTACTAGGTACGACATATATATATATATATATATATATATATATATATATATATATATATATATATATATATATATATATATATATATATATATATATATATATATATATATATATATATATTTAGGGGGACCACCACTGGTTTAATTAAAGGGACCCACATCCTCGAAGAAGAAAATAAATAGTGTTCAGAGAAGACCTTGTGGATTCTCGCTGAATACTTTAATCTTTTCCTCTCCTACCACCCCTATTATTTTTTTTTATTTGATTTTATTGCAATGCTACAGTTTACAGACACACTTATATAACAATATACCAATCAGTGTTCGAAGACCTCGTCCAGCTCCTCGGGGGGTCGGGTGCATATCCAAGATACAGCACGCATTTCCCCTCTGAACAGCGACACTGAGGCGCAGGAACCTTAGGAAATACACCTTATATATATAATATATATATATATATATATATATATATATATATATATATATATATATATATATATATATATATATATATATATATATATATATATATATATATATATATATATATATATTGTTGTATTTAATAATTATCACTCTTCCTATTACTTGATCATGAAGGGGGCCGGCCTCGGGTGAAAAGGGGTTGTGACGGTCCTTGTCTGGAACCCGTAGGTGCGGGACAGGGACGTCCACCTCCCGAGGGTCGTGCGGCCCAGGCTCTGCTTCAGGAGGCTGGGTCGTTCATACTCTTGCTGGGGTGGTTCTTCTCCGGCCCCAACCAGGTCGCTGTACCCTTCTTCACCACCTTCGAGGTCAACCACGGAACTCACAGTTCCTGCGACGGCGCTGGAACCAATCTTATTGGCGTATGCCTTTCCATAATAGACTTTCAGCGCCGTGGAGAGGGGGGCCCCTGCTGCCTGGGTAACAGCTTCTCCCTCGAATCAACCTACCCTGGCTTTGCGCCCTGGTGAGGCCACTCCAGCCCGACACCCAGAGCGCAACTCTATAGTCTCCTGAGACTAATGGATGCCTACTAACTATATATATATATATATATATATATGTGTGTGTGTGTGTGTGTGTGTGTGTGTGTGTGTGTGTGTGTGTGTGTGTGTGTGTGTGTGTGTGTGTGTGTGTGTGTGTGTGAGTGTGTGTGTGAGTGTGTGTGTGTGTGTGTGTTTGGGTGTGTATGTAAGTATATATGTGTGAGAGGGTTTGTTAGGTCCCAAAGTCAATAAATAATTAACAACTCTAATATCCGTCCAGGATTCAAACTTGCATTAACAGGGAGCACCCCACTTGCTTAGTACTGATCCTTAGTACTAGTAGTACTAATGCTAGTAGATAGTACTTGCTTAGTACTCCAACAGTGATTGTTATAACCTACCTCTATGCATAGAGGTAAGGTTCATGTGCCTTGCAGTCATAAATAATTAATAAATGCGGCTTTGCCAATATTAATTGTCTAGGGATAAAATAAACTACTTCTTCACAAACACATTAATATAATTCATGAAGGGATTACAAAGAACAAACAATTAACATGAAACTCAAGTACTAGGTATCTCCAGAAATATTCAAAGACAATGAGGTGAAATAACACCTAATAATCACTGATCACTTGATTTATCTATACATGAATAGTTGGGTATGCCAACAATGATCTAACCAGATAATTAGCTGTGTAACTAAACCATAAACAGGCACCAAATGATGATATACTAAACATGACCTTTGTAACTAAACCATAAACAGGCACTTATCAAAAAAATACAGGTCCAACCTAATCAACTCCACCCACGCTACTGGCTTGCTAGACGCCGATCAGGCGTGGCGTCTACAAGACCCTCATGAATATGCTCAGATACTCTGTTAGCTGGGAGTAATGCTGACCAACAATACTATAAATAACAGTAAATACATTTATCTCTAATAAGGTGTAGTTTAAAAAATGTACATACAATAACAATGAATAATTACAGGTGTTTAATCATGACACTAAGTAGGTACAATGCGCGCATCAGTGAAGAGTCCATATATGGGCATTGCCCCCACGAGACGCCACGGTCTCCACTCACATGAATAAACCCACAATATCATCCAAGATATATACCATACAAGCATACGACAGCATGCTACTGTTAACCCAAACAATATACTCAAGAAAACAGTAGGATGTAATGTTAACCTCCAAATAACTAAGGAATGAAATAAGTAATAGTAATGCTTATCTTGATAAATGTCTGAATCGAGTATTATTAATTTGTAACAGTGATACATTTATATGAATGTGATTATAATTTTACTTTTTATTCCCTTCTTCATTCTGTAAGACTTCAAATAGTGGCATATTGCATGATATCGCTGAGTTGAAGAATATACATCGCATCAAATTAATTAAACTGGGAGAATTAGAAGTGAGTTTTAACACGCTTGTCCGGAGAGGTCGGCACGTTCTTGTTGTAGAAAATACACTGGCCAATGGTATGATGGGTCGAGACTTCTCTGAAAAAGGTTTGTATAAATTTTACTTTGTAAAAAACTCAGAGGTTTGATATATATGTTGTAAATGCTTTAATGTTATTAATGCCTTATATGTTGTTATTTTGATACCATTGATGCATGTTTCCTATGCTTTTCGTAATAAAATTCATAAATAATAATTTGTCAGATTTTTTTAAGAAACTTCCACATACTAAGGAAATCATGGAAGAAATTATTGTCACATGATGTCATTATGAAATGGAAAATATGAATTACATGATCAGAAACATGGAACACTGATATTCGATACTTAATCGGGTACCGGAGAGTGGTGAGGTTTATCCTTGCTGAGGCCACACACATCCTCCCAAGACTACCATCAACACATCTTTCCCTCCCAGTCTTCTTACATTACTTTAACCGCTTTACAGCACTATATTTACATCCCTACAATCACGTTCACTATGCATTATCGTGATCATTGTAGCCATCTTCATTACACTATCTACATAGTGCCAAGGATGCAATTTTGTCATCTGAATATGCATTTTGCATTGCAGTACCTGAATACAAGAGCATATTTACAATCAGTAGTCATTGGACTTAAGGCAGAACATTACATATGCATCAACATTGTGAAGGGGGCGTCATAGTAGCTTTGTAGCCCCCAATCTCTGGAGCTTCTACCTCTCCATGGAGAAGGTGTCGGGAGTTATACTACCCTCCAAGTCTGGCCTCTGACAATGCTTGACTTCTGATAACTTGGTCCAACACGTTGTTGATTTGAGAGGCTCACAGGTTCACATATTCATTACAACAAGGTTGGTCTAGCACGTCTTACGGGATATAATGTAATTGCTTCTTTGAGAAGACCAACTTTGTTACGGCAATATTTCTCATGCTTACCAGAGAAGTAATGAACAGCTGTGGACCTTAAATGTTCAAGCAGTTCTCTCTGATTTTGCCTATAACACCTCTACTCCTCACTGGTTCTGTTCTGCATTTCCGACCATATCTTTCACACCAGTGTGCTTTAATTATACTGGGCAAGTTTGGGATCTGCCTTCTAGTATCATTGTATATTATTTGACCCCTCTCTCGTCTCCATTCCAGAGAGTATATTTTGTGGGTCTTAAAAAGGTCCCAACAATTTAGGTGCTTCATCGTGTCAGTTTTTTACTTTTTTGTTCTTTGTATTTCTTCTGTGTTATAAATCTTCCCTACTTTTAAAGGGGAAGTAAGTCCTGAGCATTATTTAAGGCAGGACAGCACCAGTGATTTGAAAACTGGGCGGATACTGGATTTGACTATCATTTTCCTTGGTGACGCTCTATTGCTGTGTATGTTCACTACATGTCAGGTCGTTAAGCATCATAATTCCCAGATCTCGTACATATTGTTTTTCATCTATGAGGAGATTTGATTGTCTTATACCAAGTATTCCGTTTAAGTTTCATTTCTACCATATCTAAGCACTATGGTAAAATTGTAAATTATTGTATTAATATTGTAAAACATGTCATTTTCCATTGCCCAGGTTGAAGACATTATTAATATAGGGTTGTAGTTTTTCATTGTCTTCAACAAAAGTAATTTTCATGCTTATTTTTGTATCGTCTGCAAAAGATGACATGAAGCTGTGATTTGAATTTTCTTTTATATTTGATATGAAAATGAGAAGAAACAGTGGTTCTAGAACTGCGCACTGAGGTACATGGCTTTTTACTGAGCTTGTACTTGATTTTATTTGATTAACTGCTAATCTTTGCATTCTGTTTGACAATTTATTTTTAAATCCAGCTCCCTACTTTACCTATTATTCCTACTGATCAATTACCATTGCAAAGTTTGTGAATGCAACATCTGGTTTTTGCTTATCTTATAATATATCCGTGATTTTGTCATAGTGGTTGAGTAATTGCGAAATAAAGAGTATCTTCCTGCTATAAATCCATGTTGACCTGTATTGAGAAGTTCATTGTTCTCCATAAAAATTGCGATTTGGTTCCTATTCACTCATTAAATTTGTTGTATTATGCATGATGCTAGCATAACTGGTCTATAGATTTTAGCAAAAGTTTTACAATCTCCCTCATGCAGTGAAGCTATATCTGCTGATTTAAGCACTTCTGGTATCTCACCTGTATTCAAGTTCTTTCTCCATATTACACTGACCGTTCGTGCTACTAGTACTTTACATTTCGTTATGAATGTTTTATTCTAGGTGTCCGGACCCAGGGCTGAGTGCGTGGGCATCTTGTCAAGTTTCTCTTTCCAAATCTGCTGAGCACGTGTTAATATTAGCTATATTTTCTTGCGTTTAGATATTGTTCATAAAGAAGCTGTCCGGATTTTCAACTTTCATGTTGTTTATTCCAGCCGATCATTAAAACACAGGTTCACAACGCATTCCGTCTTCTTAACAGAGCGTCGCCATTTGACACATACTTTATCCGAAGCCAAAAACTGTCGTACTCGAAAATGGTAGCGACTCACAAAATTGACATACTGCCTCGTTTTTTATTTTGGGACCTCTGGTATGTTAGTAGAGAGCACATAAGTACGACAGCGTTTTGACGTTGGTAAACCTTAGGAGGATGGGCTTCACAACGTTTAAGTCAAATACTGACTACAAAAACTCTGCATAAGTCTGTATTTCGACTTACAGTCCAGCTTTTAATGTTGAAGGTTATGACTCGAAACGTAGTTCGCTCACTTTTAGCTCGTAGTCTAAAAACTCTCTAAATCAACTGACCAAAACACCTTTCATAACGTGACCAAGACTTAACAATATATAAACTCCCAGTATATAGTAATATTGATTTACATTTCAGAAAAAAACTTTGTTTTTATACTGTATGGAAGATTCATTCTGTCAGTTGGTTGTTTGTTGAGTAAGTAAAAAACTGCACTAACTTAGTAAAAACTGTCATTATTTGACTTATTCCTTGGGCTGAAAAATGGGTTGGTTTAATTGGGTGCTAAACATTGCTTCATTCTGCAGGCGATGAGTCACAATAACGTGGCTGAAGTATGTTGACCAGACCACACACTAGAAGTTGAAGGGACGACGACGTTTCGGTCCGTCCTGGACCATTCTCAAGTCGATTGTGATGAGGAGATTGATGAAGATTAAGCCACCCAAGAGGTGGCACGGGTATGAATAGCCCGTAAGTGGTGGCCCTTTCGAGCCATTACCAGTATCAAAAGATGATACTGGAGATCTGTGGAGGCGCAACTGCACCCTGCGTGACGGGGGATGTCTCCCGGACCAAATGGTGACCAAATGGTGTGATGAGGAGGTAGGGACAGGCAATAAATAGGCAAGAGAGAGCTGAGGAGGAAAGTAAGGTATAGGGGATAGTAGTAGTAATGGGAACTGCAGAAGGCCTATTGGCCCATACGAGGCAGCTCCTATTATAACCACCGAAGGAGATACCCGCCAAACACACACCGAAACTACGACGTTGGTACAACGTTCGAACAAGTTTTAACGCCACCTAACCAGTTATAACAACCAATATAGCAAGTTGTAACAACGTTCTAATACGTCATAAACACGTTAAGCCAAGATGTAACAACTTTATTACAAGTTGTAACAAGCGGAAAATAGAGACAGTTTCGGTTTGTGTTTCCAGGGTAGTAATAGGAATAAGAAGAGGATAGCAAGGGAGCGTAGGAGAAGACAATGAACAGAAAAAGGGAGAAAAGAGAAAGAAAAGAAAAGAGAAAGAAAGATAAATGGAAGGGTTAAGCTTATGTTAAGTCACGTTTGTTAGAAAGATTAGAGCATTTGAGTATATACTGTGAGAGGGAAGAGTCCACAGCAACAAAGCCAGGACTCAAGTTCATGTTGGGTACATTGTGTATAAGAGCCGATTCTACAAGACGGCGTCTGTGTAGAGTAGAGGCAGGAAAGATTATTTTGGAGGAAGACCAATCAATGGGATGATTAGAATCCCTCACATGGCAGAAGAGAGCATTGTTAGTGTCTGCAGATTTAACACTTCTCTTGTGTTCTTCAAGTCTGTCATTCAGTGTACGGCCAGTTTCGCCAAAGTATTGGAGAGGGCAAGATGAACAGGAAATAGAATAGACACCAGCAGCATTAGAAGCAGGAGGAGCAGTGTGAACTAGATTGCTACGAAGTGTGTTAGTTTGTCGAAAGGCGAGTTTAATGTCAAGAGGACGAAAGGTATTGGTAAAAGTTTTGAGTTCAGATATGAAGGGAAGGCATAGTACAGTGCTACTAGTGTTGGAAGCAGGTTTAGGATGAAAGAAATTTCGTTTAGCTTGAGAGTAGGCACAGTTGATGAAATGTAAAGGATAACCAAGGCGAGAGAATGATTTGTAGATAAAGGCAATTTCAGAATCAAGAAACTGAGGGTCACTGATGCGTAGAGCGCGGAGGAAGAGAGAGACGAGGACACTTTTCTTAACAGAAGGAGGATGGTAGGAAAAGAAGTGAATGTACATGCCACTATGCATGGGTTTACGGTAGACAGAGAAAGAGAACCCAGACACAGACCTGTGAACATGAACTTCAAGAAAAGGAAGGAGGGAATTAGATTCCCACTCAACTTTGAAATGGATAGAAGGAGTCAGATTGTTAAGAGAGGCGAGGAAAGGCTGGAAAAGATTAAGGTCATGAGGCCATAAAGCAAAAATGTCATCAACATAGCGAAGCCAGAGAGAGGGACGAGTATCAATAGAAGGAAGAAGAACAGTTTCGAAGTATTCCATGTAGAAATTAGCAAGAACAGGGGAGAGAGGGGAACCCATAGCGACACCGAAAGTTTGAGTGTAATATTTACCGTTGAAAGAGAAAGAGTTAGATTCAACACAGAGTCTAATGAGATCGAGGAAAACGTCAGTGGGAAGTGGAAGAGGAAGGAGGCCCTCTGACGCCTTCTGTCTAAGGAAAGAGAGAACGTCATCGAGCGGAACATTAGTGAACAGAGTGTCGACATCAAGACTAAGCATCTTACAAGAGGGTTGCAGGCGCAGACTTTCTATGAAGTCCTGAGAGTGACGAAGGTGGGCAGGGGAAAAAGTGCCAAGGTAAGGTGTCAGGGTTTTAGCGAGCCAAGAGGCAAGAGGATAGCTGACAGAGCCCCGTGAAGAAATGATAGGACGAAGAGGAACACCAGGTTTATGAGTCTTAGGTAGACCATAGAAATAAGGAAGAGAAGGGCAGATGACACGGAAACGTTTAATGAGATCAAAGTCAGGAGGGCAAAGACTAGAGAGCTGTCTTAGTTTGCGGTTAAAGGAAGTTTTGAGGCGATCCAAAGGGTTAGAAGTCAGAGGAGCATAAGTGCGAGAGTCAGAGAGCAAGACATCTGCTTTTCGGAGGTAGTCCTCACGGTCAAGGAGAACCACCGAATTGCCTTTGTCGGAAGGAAGGATAAGAATAGAATTGTTAGATTTCAGGGAGGCAAGGGCAAGCTGGAAGCGACAAGGAAGGTGGTGATTTTTAGAAAACAAGCTGTCAAGAACGGGGATAAGGGCCCCTGTAAAGGCAGACAGGTCCGAAAGAGTACTAGAGTTAGAATTGACAAACCTGTCAAAGGAACTAATGAGATCAATGCCACAGCGTGGGCCAGGGGAAGTAGCAAAAGACAGACCAAGACCAAGAAGTTCTTGCTGGTGCTTAGAAAGAGAGTAGGACGAAAGGTTGGTAACACAGTCAGAGAGAGTATTTGGCCCAAGGACTGTTGGAGATCAGGCGTTGAAGTTTGTTGTGTAGTGTGGAGGAGTGGTGGGAAGAAACGTCGTCGTCCCTTCAACTTCTAGTGTGTGGTCTGGTCAACATTGCTTCATTCTGGTCTTTCAGTATTTCACTAATTTAATTCTCAGCCAGTGTGTTTGAATTATCAATTATAAGTATAGCTCCAATTCTGATAAAAGTTTTTTTCATTTTGAATATGTGAAAAACATTTTGAATTTTCTTTATCTATTGCATAGCTTTCTATTCTAATTTTTTCAGAATTATGTGATCGCTTCAGTCTCTGGTGTATTTCATTGATCTCCCAGTTCAGATTTCTTTCCATTCTTGTGAAATTGATGTCCGCTTATGCATTTCCGTTATATTTTTTCTTCTTCTGCTGAATCGTCTGCGTTTTCTTTCTAGACCGATTCTTTTCCTGAACTTCTTCAAAAGCACAAGCTTTAAGAAGACTTTGTATGCCTCAACATTCATCTGTTTTATTTCTTGAGGAGTTTTGTTACTCAGAACTGTTTCTCATTGGTGGTTTGCAAGTTCTATATTTATTTTCCCAGGCAATCCTCTTATTATTAAAATTTAATCGATTGAATAGTCTTCTCCTTGTTAATCCTTTTGAGTTAATTACGAGCATTGATGTTATTTTGAACTTCAATGAGTTTGTGGCCTGAGTATGTAGTATCTGAGATTGTAATGTCCTTGATTATTTTTTCAATGTTTGTGAAGATCAGTTTGAGAGTATCTTTGTTCTTAGTCGCCTCTGTTATCTGCTGGTTGAGAGAATCACAGAATTGAATAGTCACAGAGAATGTCACAGAATCTCAATAGTTCTCCGACCTGTTGTTGATTCCTTCAATAACGTTACTGTTTGCTATTCGCAATCTTATTCTGGGTATATTGACGTCTCCAGTAAAAATTATATCAGGTACTTGGTTTGCTAGATTATTAATAAAGCTATTCTTTATTTTGTGTATCCGCTTTGTGCATTCTTTAGCTGTCGCATATTGCGGTTTGAAATTAGTTTTTTTCTACTTTGATTCCAAGTACCTGTACCACCTCATGGGTAGAGTTTAGGAGCTCTCTGCATACCAGTTCTTTTTTATTATGAAGACCTACACCTTCATTTGATCTGTTTACTGTATCACATCTGTATAGATTATAATTTGGGATCCAAATTTCACTATCCATGTAAATTTTTGTATGAGTGTTTGTGGATGCTCCAAATATTGAATTCGACTCTATTAGGAGGTCATTTATGAACTTATCTTTGTTTCTCGATTTTGACTATAGGCCTTATATGTTTGCACATATGTAAGTCTTTACATATTCCATGTTACTTCTGGTAGGTTTTGAGAGTTCACTTAATTAGAATAGTTCATTAATTAGAGACTTACCCTTGTGGGTGGTGTTTCCCTGTGCCCTAACGAATAATCCTAGACACAGAAATAATTAGCCAATAAATCTGAGCTAATAGACAAACCAAACTGTGGCACTTTACTCCTGCGTCAAGCGTTGGCAACAAATAATAATTAATATGATTCACGCTGAGGTCTGGGACTTGCTGGAGTAAACCTCTGTGTTGTGGAAGGGCTGGTTGTAGGCTCAAGGTTCGCCAACAACAACACCCTCACTGGCTGTGTCTTTCATTACAATGGCCACTCTCCTCCCTCCGCTCTGGACACGTCCAGAAACGGCTCGTTTTATTTCGAGAAGAGTGGCTTATTTAGCATATTTGACTACTGACTATTGTTGAATATATAATTAATAACAATAATTTGTTTATCGTGTTACCAGTTCTGAGACTGGAAGATGTTTAGTGTAACATTAGTTAGACACATTTAAGAACGAAGTGTTATTACCTAGTTTTACTCACCAATTTGTGCTTGCGGGGACTGAGCTTTGGCTATTTGGTCCCACCTCTCAACCGTCATTCTACTGGTGTACAGATTCCCGAGCTTCTCGAGCTCTATCATATCTTCATTTGAAACTGTGTATGGAGTCAGCTTCCACCACATCTCTTCCTAGTGCATTTCTTTTACTAACTACTCTGACACTGAAAAAGTTATTTCTAATATCTCTGTGGCTCATTTAGGTAATCAGATTCCACCTGTGTCCCCTTATGCGTGTACCACATGTGTTAAATAATCATCCTTGTCTGCCCTGTCAGTTCCCCTGAGAATTTTGTATGTGGGTGATCATGTCTCCCCGAGCTCTTCTATCTTCCAGCGACGTGAAGTGCAGTAGTCATTTGGTGGACCCTGCCTTCAGTCTATTCTTTCTGGGAGATCATTTACGTATATCAGAACAGAATAGGTCCAAGGACTGATTCCTGTGGGACTCCACTGGTGATTCTTCCCCACTCCGAGACCTCACCCATTACAGTGACTCGTTGTCTTCTGTTGTTTAGGTACTCCCATATCCAGTGGAGTACCTTTCCTTTTCACTCCTTCCTGCATCTCCAGTTTGTGCACTAGTCTCTTATGTGGTACTGTGTCTAAGGCTTTCTAGCAGTCCAGAAATATGCAGTCTTCCCAGCCCTCTCTATCTTGCCTGATTTTTGTTGTCTGATCATAAAATTCAGTAAATCCTGTGAGGCATGATTTTCCATCCCTGAACCCATGCTGATGTCGTGTTACAAAGTTCTTTCGCGCCAGATGTTCCACTAGCTTTTTGCACAATGTTCTCCATCATCTTGCATGGTATGCAAGTTAGGGACGCCTGTAGTTTAGTGCCACCTGTCTATCACCATTCTTGAATATCGGAACATATATATCGGGGTTACTGTCGAATAGTGTGGTGATGATGGTGTCAAACAGTGTGGGGATGAAGCTGTGAAATGGTGTGAGGATGCTGTTGATTAAACGTGTGGGATAATTCTGTAATACCTGAGACTTATCACAAAGGACCTGCAATTGCCTGCGGCACTTGCAACAGTCCACGATGAGTTCCCAGAAGAGCTAACTAGAAGACATCGACATCTCAGTGCCCGAGATAATAACCAGTGGTTATAATCTCCCCCACTATGATATCGAAATCCTATGGTCAGGCGTCGTCCTGCCCAAACGAAGTTCGTTAAAGGGAGTAGTACGTTAGGGGGGGAGGGGGTGTCACTACATCTATAAATTAATAAATGCTGCAAGGCTCAGGGGCACCTCCATCCTTGAAAGAAGTGTAAAAAATTCATTATGAGCAATGAAGTGCAAGTCCCTCAGAGAGTAAAGGAAGTACCTAAGCGAACTTTAGTTGTGGGAGATTCCCAGATAAGGTATTTGGATAGAACGTTTTGTGCTAGAGATAGGGGGAACAGGTTAAGGGTTTGCTATCCTGGAGCTGGTATTGGTGATATTATAAACAGCATGAATGATATTATGGCTGGAAATGGGAACAATCCCGTTATTTGCATTAGCGCGGGAGGAAATAATGTTGGTCGAGTTAGGAGTGAAGAACTGATTCAGAGGTATAAAACAGCCATAGAATTAGTTAGGAGCAAGGGAGGAATCCCGATAATGTGTGGCATTCTTCCAAGAAAGGGAGTGGGAAATGAATGGATGTCGAGGGCACTTGGTGTCAATTGCTGGCTGGAAAGATATTGCAAATCAAATGCAATATCTTTCATAGACAACTGGGAACACTTCTATGGAAGAAATGAAATGTATGCTCGCGATGGGGTGCATCTATCGAGGGCTGGGGATGATGTTGTTGCGAACTAGTTGGAACCAGTGGTTATAGGCGTTTGTTTGGGTTTAAACTGTTAGCAGATAGTGGTATGGGAATTGATTTGGAGGAAATAGATAATAAAAGTATGTGTTTGGGGTAGAAAGAGATTGGCAAAATGATCAGGGAAATTGAAGGGCCTCAAAATAACAATTTGCTTAGGGTATATTACACTAACAGTAGAAGTCTAAGAAATATAATAAACGAATTAAATGCTCTTGTCTGCACAGAAAAAAATAGATATTATCGCGCTTACCGAAACGTGGATGAATGTAAAAAATAGAGAATTATTAGCTGAATATCAAATAAATGGATTTAAACTATTTCACACAGTAAGATATATTAGACGAAGAGGGGGAGTAGCCATATACGTTAGGAACAATTTGAAATGTAGTCTCAAAGAAGGAATCAAAACTGAGCCACACACAGAAACTATTTGGATAGAATTAAACGAAAAAGCAAATAATATTATAAGAGGAGTTATATATAGGTCACCAAATTTAGACAGAATGGAAGCAAAGCATCTATGGGATTAAATATCTAGAGCATCTAGATCTAACAGTATTTATGTCATGGGTGACTTTAATTTTAGTGGAATAAACTGGTTGAACAAAACAGGGAATAGTGAAGCAGAAGATTTTCTAGAATTAATTGACGATTGCTTTCTTACGCAACACATTAAGGAACCAACGCGGGAAAATAATATTTTAGATTTAGTGTTAACTAACAGGGAAAAACAAATTAAGGACATCGAAATAGGAAATGAGCTAGGGAACAGTGATCATAAAGAAATCAGATTTAGCATAGAATGGAATAGATCTGTAGGAGAAAAATCTGTTAAAGTACCTGATTTTCGAAAAGCTAATTTCAATAACCTAAGAAATTTATTGGGTCAAATAGATTGGAAAGTCTTGGGTATGGGGTGTGGGCCGGTATTGGAGCTAGACGTGAACCCAGCGATAGGTGACGTAAAAGGAGTTTTCGATGTGGACTCAAAATATAACCTATTTAAAAATATTCTAAGCGAAGCCCAGGAATGTAGTATACCATATAAATTGAATAGATCGAATACTAATGATCCAAAGTGGATAACAAAGGATCTGAAGAACCTTATTAGTAAAAAGAGAGCGTGGTACAAAAGGATTAAGAATGGGGAAGTCAGTTTAGAACAGGAATTCGTACAACTGGTTAGAAATGTTAAAAAAGAGATAAGGAAAGCAAAAAGAAACTATGAAGTTCGCATAGCAGAGCAAGCAAAGACAAATCCTAAAGGGTTTTTCCAGTTATACCGGACAAAGATTAGGGAGAAGATAGGTCCATTAAAAACTGAGACATGTAAAATAACAGATAATGATGAAGAGATGAGTAGTATTTTTAATAAATATTTGATATCTGTATTTACTAAAGAGGAACTTAACAATATGCCTTCAGCCGAACAAGTCTATGTGGGTGGGGACGAGGACAGGTTGACTAGTTTAACAGTTACCAGGGAGGATGTAATTAAACAAATAGTTAAACTCAAACCAAACAAATCCCCAGGGCCGGATGAAGTGTTTGCCAGGGTGCTTAAAGAATGCAAAGAGGAGCTTTGCGACCCACTGTCTACTATATTTAATAAATCAATAGAGTCACGCAGAGTGCCAGAGTTATGGAAAGTTGCTAATGTGATACCAATTTTTAAGAAAGGAGATAGATCATTTGCGTCAAACTATCGACCAATTAGCCAAACGTCTATTGTGGGAAAGTTACTTGAATCGATAATTGCAAATAAAATTCGTCTTCATCTTGAAAAACACAAATTAATAAATGAGTCGCAACATGGTTTTACAAATGGCCGTTCATGTTTAACAAATTTGCTATCTTTTTATTCCAGCATAGTTGAGGCAGTTGATAGTGGTAAGGATTGTGATGTCGTGTACCTTGACTTTAGCAAATCTTTTGATACAGTGCCACATAAAAGACTGATTATAAAAATTGAGACTCGTGGTATTGGGGGTGCTATATTAAGTTGGATTAGAGCATGGCTATTCCGAAGGAAACAAAGAGTTAATATAAATGGGGTCAAGCCAGAGTGGGATAATGTTGATAGTGAAGTGCCTCAAGGCTCTGTCCTGGGACATCTCTTGTTTATAATATATATAAATGATTTAGATACAGGTTTGAGTATCAACATTTGCAAATTTGCCATTGATACAAAAATCGGTAGGGAAATTAACACAGATGAAGACTCACTATCACTTCAAGTTGATCTAAATAGGGGTTTGAAATGGTCAAAAGATTGGCAGATGCAGATTAATGCTGATAAATATAAAGTTCTGAGGCTAGGTAATGGTGATAGAGTTACAAGATACGAGGTAGATGGTGTTGAGATTGCGAAGTCGGATTGCGAAATTTATCTGAGTTATGACTAGTAAGAATTTAAAAAAAAAAGGATCAATGCTTGAATGTTCGTTATAAGACAAATAGGACAGTGGGATTAATTAATGAAATCGTTAGTAACAAGACACCTGGTGTTTTTCTTCAGCTATATCTTGCTCTGGTTAGGCCCCATTTAGATTATGCAGTTCAGTTTTGGTCGCCATACTATAGAATGCATAAAAATTCACTTGAACGTGTTCAGCGTAGGATGACAAAGTTTTGGTTTTAAATTCTTACTAATCATAACGCCCGGATCCCTTTCACAATCCGACTTCGCAATCTCAACACCATCTAGCTCGTGTCATGTAACTCTAGTTTGTAGTTTGCTTTCTTCAGCAATTAAAATTATACAAATGCTTCATAAAATCCAGGTATTGCTGTCTGCAAAATCGCTTTAAGGTTTTTTCAACTGACCTGGAGAGTTATTCTGCAGTTAATATTGTCTCATATACGTTTATGACCAAAGAGATATTGTGGGACTCAAAATACTACTATGCATTGTACTTTCATGTTTATCAACTCTTTCTATTGAAGTTGATTAGGCCTATATTGAAAAATGAATCGTAAACATAGGCACTTTATATATATATATATATATATATATATATATATATATATATATATATATATATATATATATATATATATATATATATATATATATATATATATATATATATATATATAGTAAATTGTAATTAATTAATTGGGTTCAGGCTATCTCAAGATCTTGTGCTTCCTTCTGCAGGTGAGTGTGACTTTTATCTTGCACGGGAAGAGTTCCTCTCAACGATGTTCTCCATGATCGGCCCCAGAGGCAGTCCTCTGGTGCCCGTCTTCAGCAACAGGTATAATTCTTCATGCATCCGTTTAATGCACATCTAATATTCGTACTGTATGCTCAAGTTTTACTGCCATAAATTCTTTTAATATAATGTTTGTATTACAGTTTTCAAAAATACTCAAAAGGTAAGCTCTGAAAGGAGGATCGGTCATTTGAAGTGGATATTATGCTGGTAATATTGTGAAACCTTCCAAAAATGTTAATTAAAGTAATTCAGAAATTAAGATATTAGAACGTAAAATTTATTAAAAATTAGTTATTTTTTAAACTATAAGTGTAGCACCAAAATTACCCACTATTATTCCTTGCATTTGTATAAATAATTAAGTATATGCTCTCCTATTACTTTAATTTACAATCTGATTATATCAAGTCTGCATAACCTAAACAAACAAAACACTAGATGACAATTGCCATGTATTAACTAGTGTGAAAAAACACCATAAAATACACCCAATTATGAAACTTTATTCAAATATATTTTAACAGTTTTCTGAGGCGGTTGATTTTCTGAGTAAAAAGGAATAAAAACAGGGAAAACATTTGTAAAAGGTACAAATCCACTTTAAAAAGATAATATTTATTTAATTTAATTTCAGTAAAGACTGCTGTCTTTCATCTATAAAATATAACCCGAAGCTAATTCTTGTTGTGATGAATTACATTATTTCAAAAATTATAAATAACATATTTGTTGTGACCCTGACGCTTTTCTATTGCTATTACACCTGCTAGGATCATGAGGATAAATGAAGCCGGGCTTCATAATCAGTGGGTTAAAGAAAAGTCTCCAAATGATTCCTCCTGCTCCTATCAGCCGACCACTGTTGCTATCCAGACTTCACTTTCCATTGTCACAATCAGGGTAACGTGCACCTAATTCAAATTTTTTTTTTCGAGTAAGCTTCCTTAGTTTTATGAGAATATGTATGAGAAAATGCCTATAACACCTAATTCGAGTAAATATAAGTAGCTAAAAATACATAGACAAAGTCCTATTCTCATTCGCTGCTAAATTTTCAGGGCATGTTCCTTGTGTTGGCTTGTGGCCTGGCTCTGGGTCTCCTGGTCCTGGGCACGGAGCTCCTGCACGATTATGCAGCTCGTGGGTCGTAATTCACCTCATCTGTGAATCACCTCATTATAGAGCTCTTGTGCCGTTGTGGAACTCCCGCATGATCAATGAGCTCGTGTATGATAACTTAGCTCACATGTAGCGCCTGAATGTTTACAGAATTAGTGCCTGATCACGAAGCTCCTTTATATCAAGAAGCTCCTGAATTATCATGTACCATCTATATGGCTGATGCTTGAGCTCGTGATGACTATAGTGTTCATGAAGGACCATAGAGCTCCTCCGGGATACTCTTCACTAAGGCGAGAACTTGAGTTACGAGGCCGTCTCCCCCGGCGATATGATCACCGCGCAGCTCTAACTCGGGCAACCTAAAAATTGTCATTTATCACTATTGTCTTACAATAGAACAAATTATTATTGTTTTCTGATTTCTTTCTTATTGTCAGATATATTTAAATGCGTGAAACACTGCTACTGCTGTCAGTAATTTCAGTTTGTTAAGGAATAAATAATTGCAAGATTTTTTTTTTAACTTCCTGATTAACTTAAATATATATATATATATATATATATATATATATATATATATATATATATATATATATATATATATATATATTGAATTTTTTTGTGAGGGTACCACCTCTGGTGCCAATGTGGGGACCCATAGCCTCGGAGAAGAAAATAAAAAGTATTCAGAGCAGACCTTATAGTTTCTCACTGAATAATATAATCTTCTCCTACCACCCCCATTCTTTTGTATGTACACATATATATTTGTTTTATTTGAACTTTGTTACAAAAAAAAAGGAGTTACATATAGGGTACAAAGATGGTTATCATAGGTTGTCGAGTTCCTCCAGCTTCTCAGATGGCGGGAAGGAACCCTGGATGCAGTGCGCATTTCCCTTCTGTAGCGCCACACTGAGGGACTGGAAAAGAAAGCTGGCAGCTCTAGGGCCCCTTGTTGTTTCAATGAGCCTAGAACCCAGTTCCTTCAAAAAACTGGTAGCACTTTTACCCCAGGCGCCGAGTGTCTCAGAAGCAATGGGGACAAAATTGTAGTGGTGATCCAGTTCTCTGTACTTACGGGATTTGGCTGCTTCCCTGTGGGTGGCAGCGCCACCTAGTTGTGCAACACTAAGATCAATGTAGGTGTTAGCCAGGGTTAATACGCATGTGCAGTCCCATACCAACTGCTTGCCATTCTTCCAAGGGTTCACTGTGATACCATCCGGGCGACCAATAAGAGCATCAGAGTTACGGGGAGTTAGGTAACGGGGCTCTCTTTCAGCTGGGCATCCAGCTGTGGTGAGGCTCCTCTTGATGATGTCGTTAACTTCACTGTGCCTCGAGTGCCATCCCCCTGTGCTTTGGCAGAGTAGGCCATGGTGGCCGTACCTGTCAGCCACCACCTCGCCGCAAATACACCTATATCTGGTGTTGATTGGGGCAGCAAGGCGGAGAGCCACAGCAGTTCGGAGGGCGTGTGGTGTGAGACGCGTGCCAGTTGCCGACATTGGGGTTGCTAACAGGAAATCCCCTGCATGTGGGGCTGCTACTGCTGTGAGGCGAGCAATGTCATGTTGTGTTTTTGCAGCACTCAGGCACTCTGCAGCAACTTGGTCTACAATGGGGCCATCCCAGCTGGATTGCTTGTGGGCTTTCGGGGATGGTGGTTGAGATGATGGGCCTGCACGAGAGGCCCACTCTGTGGCACAGCGTGTAAAATTAAGATCATGTACACCTGCCAGCTGATGTAAGTGGCCAGGTAGAATTTCCTTCACAAGGTCGTCGGATGCCGATAATATATATATATAATATAAATATAATTATATATTATATAAATATAATTATATATTATATAAATATAATTATATATTATATATATATCATTATATATTATATATATATATATATATATATATATATATATATATATATATATATATATATATATATATATATATATATATATATATATATATATATATATATATATATATATATATATATATATATATATATATAATTATGACGTACCTAGTAGCCAGAACGCACTTCTCAGCCTGCTATGCAAGGCCCGATTTGCCTAATAAGCCAAGTTTTCATGAATTAATTTTTTTTTCGACTACCTAACCTAACCTAACCTAACTTTTTCGGCCACCTAACCTAACCTAACCTATAAAGATAGGTTAGGTTAGGTTAGGTAGGGTTGGTTAGGTTCGGTCATATATCCACGTTAATTTTAACTCCAATAAAAAAAATTGACCTCATACATAATGAAATGGGTAGCTTTATCATTTCATAAGAAAAAAATTAGAGAAAAAATATTAATTCATGAAAACTTGGCTTATTAGGCAAATCGGGCCTTGCAGAGTAGGCTGAGAAGTGCGTTCTGGCTACTAGGTACGACATATATATATATATATATATATATATATATATATATATATATATATATATATATATATATATATATATATATATATATATATAAACTGTCACGCATAAGGGCATAAACTGTCACGTTATGTCCAGACCGAGTGAGATGGCCCGGAAAGTAGAGTTGGAAATTCTGTTGGACGACATATTCGACCTCGAGACACAAAAGAAGGTCACTACCAAAGATACCTTACAAGCAGAACTTATTGCAGAAGGAGGAAAGAATCGAGGCAATTACAGAAGCACCATACTGTCCCCCCGAGCTCAAAGCGGCAGCTAAAAGCCTTCGTGAGAACAAGGAGATAGTTGTCAGGAGAGGTGACAAGTCGCCAATATATGTCATTCTTAAAAAAGACGAATATCTGGCGAAAATGAACCTCATACTCTCCGACCAAACTAAGTTCCAAAGGGTAACGAAGGACACTACAGCCGAATTAAAAGCAAAGGTCAACAAACTGATCGAAACTGTGAACGCCAAGAAATCCGGACTCCACCTGCCAAAGATCATTGGGGAATATAAACCTGGATATACGTATGGAAATGTCAAGACACACAAGCCTGGAAACCCACTTCGGCCAATCATTAGCCAGATACCCACACCCACGTACAGACTGGCGAAGCGACTCAACGGCCTGCTGACTCCTTATGCTCCTTGCGCCTTTAGCCTGAAGTCTCCAAAGGAATTTGTTGACTTACTGCGGGGTACACGGGCCACAGGGATAAGAGCCTCGTTGGACGTAGAATCGCTGTTTACCAACGTACCTGTGGACGAGACAATCGGAATGATAGCCGACAGAGGGTATCGTGATCCAGCCTGTACTCCTCTTGACATACCAGAAAATATTCTGAGGAAACTACTCCAAGCTTGTACTAAAGACGCACCCTTCTTGAGCCCGGATGGGCACTTGTATAAGCAAGTAGATGGGGTCGCCATGGGTTCTCCCCTAGGTGTCCTGTTTGCAAACTTCTACATGGGTACCATCGAGCAAAAAGTCTTAGTCGACATGAACTTGAAACCGGCCATATACTGCAGGTATGTTGTCGACATTTTTACACAGGTACCTGATGTCAGACATCTGCAGGAGCTGAAGGAGGCATTTGAGCAGAGTTCCGTGCTGCGTTTCACTTACGAGATGGAAAAGGATGGGATGCTGCCCTTTCTAGATGTAACAGTCATGGAAAAGAGCGGAGGTTTCCACACTGCAGTCTACACTAAGGAAACGAGCATAGGAATGTGCCTAAATGCCAACAGCGACTGCCCAGACAGGTACAAGAGGAGTGTTGTTAACGCATATGTCAACCGTGCTCTCAGCCACAGCTCAGAATGGAAGCAAGTCGACGAAGAACTCTGTAGGGTAAGGCAGGTCCTAGTCAACAACGGCTTCTCCAATGGTTTCGTCGAAGACATCATAAGAAGGAAAGTGAAACGCCATGCAACCTCTGAAGAGACAACTAACACAACACCTATACCCCCTATTAGACTATTTTACAGGAACTTCTTTTCCACAGCTCATAAAACGGAGGAAAGGGTCCTGAAAGATATTGTTAATAGAAACGTTATCCCTGCAGACAAAAATCAGAGGATACAACTGACGATTAACTATAAAACCAGAAAAACGGCCAGCCTACTCATGAGAAACTCTCCAAACACAAAGCAGAACGCTTTAAAAGAGACCAACGTCGTCTATGCCTTCAAATGCCCACTTGGGGACTGTAAGTTCCAAAAAAAAACAGTATATAAGCAAGACAACAACATCTCTTTCTAGGCGTTTAACGATGCATAAGCAACAGGGCTCCATTAAGGAACATATAATCTCTTCCCACAACCAAACCATCGCCAGAGAAATCCAAGTAAACAACACAGAAATCATCGATAGATACAGCGATAGCAGACGGCATGACGTTTGCGAGGCACTGCACATTAAGAAGTCAACACCAGCAATCAACAGCCAATTAATGCACAACTATATTCTACCCACCTCAAGACTCCGCTCCAATATAGAAGCATCAAGAAATATGGACCAATAGGCTTTCTACAATCACTTCCATTTCAATACCCATATATATATATATGTATATATATATATATATATATATATATATATATATATATATATATATATATATATATATATATATATATATATATATATATATATATATATATATATATATATATATATAATGTCGTACCTAGTAGCCAGAATGCACTTCTCAGCCTACTATGCAAGGCCCGATTTGCCTAATAAGCCAAGTTTTCATGAATTAATTGTTTTTCGACTACCTAACCTACCTAACATAACCTAACCTAACTTTTTCTGCTACCTAACCTAACCTAACCTATAAAGATAGGTTAGGTTAGGTTAGGTAGGGTTGGTTAGGTTCGGTCATATATCTAAGTTAATTTTAACTCCAATAAAAAAAATTGACCTCATATATAATGAAATGGGTAGCTTTATCATTTCATAAGAAAAAAATTAGAGAAAATATATTAATTCAGCAAAACTTGGCTTATTAGGCAAATCGGGCCTTGCATAGTAGGCTGAGAAGTGCGTTCTGGCTACTAGGTACGACATATATATATATATGTCGTACCTAGTAGCCAGAACTCACTTCTCAGCCTACTATTCAAGGCCCGATTTGCCTAATAAGCCAAGTTTTCCTGAATTAATATATTTACTATAATTTTTTTCTTATGAAATGATAAAGCAACCCTTTTCTCTATGTATGAGGTCAATTTTTTTTTATTGGAGTTAAAATTAACGTAGATATATGACCGAACCTAACCAACCCTACCTAACCTAACCTAACCCATATTTATAGGTAAGGTTAGGTTAGGTAGCCAAAAAAAGCTAGGTTAGGTTAGGTTAGGTAGGTTAGGTAGACGAAAAAACATTAATTCATGAAAACTTGGCTTATTAGGCAAATCGGGCCTTGAATAGTAGGCTGAGAAGTGCGTTCTGGCTATTAGGTACGACATATATATATATATATATATATATATATATATATATATATATATATATATATATATATATATATATATATATATATATATATATATATGTCGTACCTAGTAGCCAGAACTCACTTTTTGGCCTACTATTCAAGGCCCGATTTGCCTAATAAGCCAAGTTTTCCTGAATTAATATATTTTTTCTAATTTTTTTCTTATGAAATGATAAAGCTACCCATTTCATTATGTATGAGGTCAATTTTTTTTTATTGGAGTTAAAATTAACGTAGATATATGACCGAACCTAACCAACCCTACCTAACCTAACCTAACCTATCTTTAAAGGTTAGGTTAGGTTAGGTAGCCGGAAAAGTTAGGTTAGGTTAGGTTAGGTAGGTTCGGTAGTCGAAAAAGCATTAATTCATGAAAACTTGGCTTATTAGGCAAATCGGGCCTTGCATAGTAGGCTGAGAAGTGCGTTCTGGCTACTAGGTACGACATATATATATATATATATATATATATATATATATATATATATATATATATATATATATATATATATATATATATTAGTATATTTTGGTAGCAGTCTTTCCTGTAGACATATATTATTAAATATGACCGAAAAAGTAAGATTAATAATTCTAACACGAATTTTCTCAATCTTTCGTACATTACGCTTCACTGTTGGAGGTAAATCAAAAATCACTTCTCCAAAATTCATTTTTATTTCTAGTCTGACGCGACACGGGCGCGTTTCGTAAAACTTATTACATTTTCAAAGACTTCACAAATACACAACTGATTAGAACTTACGTATCTCTGAGTTTATATCTACATTTGAGTGAGGTGGGAAGGGTGATGTGGCATTAGAACAAGATGGGATATTAATAGGGTATTAAAAGTATCAACACAAGACAGAACAGAAACAATGGGTATTGAATAGAAGTGTTTGTAGAAAGCCTATTGGTCCATATTTCTTGATGCTTCTATATTGGAGTGGAGTCTTGAGGTGGGTAGAATATAGTTGTGCAATAATTGGCTGTTGATTGCTGGTGTTGACTTCTTGATGTGTAGTGCCTCGCAAACGTCAAGCCGCCTGCTATCGCTGTATCTATCGATGATTTCTGTGTTGTTTACTAGGATTTCTCTGGCGATGGTTTGGTTATGGGAAGAGATTATATGTTCCTTAATGGAGCCCTGTGCAACAGGGCTCCATTAAGGAACTGAGAAGGGCAGCATTAAGCATTAAGCATTAAGCCCTTCTCAGCATTAAGGCTGAGAAGGGCATTCTGGCTATTAGGTACGACATATATATATATATATATATATATATATATATATATATATATATATATATATATATATATATATATATATATATATATATATATATATATATATATATATATATATATATATATATATGGGCATAGCATTTCACCAAATCACCTCATTCTTTGGGGCACACGTGAGGAACACAAATGCGAACAAGCCTGAATGGTCCCCAGGACTAAGGTCCCCAGGTCCCCAATATATATATATATATGTATATATATATATATATATATATATATATATATATATATATATATATATATATATATATACATATATAAATATATTTTGGTAGCAGTCTTTCCTATAGACACATATTATTAAATATGATTGAAAAAGTAAGATTAATAATTTTAACACGAATTTTCTCAATATTTTTTTTTTGTTTCTTTTCACTGTCAATGGTAATTGAAAAATCAATTCTCCAAAAGTCGTTTTTATTTTTAGTCTGACGCGACATTGAAACGCGTTTCGTAATAACTTATTACATTTTCACAGACTTAAGTTTACACGCACACAACTATAACCTGCAAACACTAAACAGAGTTTAAACAGCTTTCATTTTATACCTGCATTTGGGTGAGGTGATATGTTACAACAGTTTTGGATGAGGTGAAAACAAACTTTCAACACAAGACAGAACACAAAACAATGGGTATAATATTGGGTAAGTTAAAGGGAAGAATGGAGGTAACTGCTGAGGGCCTATTGGGTCATATTTCTTGATGCTTCTATATTGGTGTGGAGTCTTGAAGTGGGTAGAATATAGTTGTGCATTATTTGGCTGTTGATTGCTGGTGTTGACTTCTTAATGTGTAGTGCCTCGCAGATATCAAGCCGCCTGCTATCGCTGTATCTATCGATGATTTCTGTGTTTTTTGTAAAGACTTCTCTAATGATGGTCTGGTTGTGGGAAAAGATTATACGTTCCTTAATGGAGCCCTGTTGCTTATGCATCGTTAATCGCCTGGAAAGAGATGTTGTTGTCTTGCCTATATTCTGAGTTCTTTGAGGCTTACAGTCCCCAAGTGGGCATTTGAAGGCATACACGACATTGGTCTCTTTTAAAGCGTTCTGCTTTGTGTCTGGAGAGTTTCTCATGAATAGGTTGGCAGTTTTCTTGGTTTTATAGTAAATCGTCAATTGTATTATCCGATTTTTGTCTGTAGGAATAACGTTCCTATTAATAATATCTCTCAGGACCCTTTCCTCCGTTTTATGAGCTGTGGAAAAGAAGTTCCTGTAAAATAGTCTAATAGGGGGTACAGGTGCTGTGTTAGTTGTCTCTTCAGAGGTTGCATGGTGTTTCACCTTCCTTCTTATGATGTCTTCAACGAAACCATTGGAGAAGCCGTTGTTGATTAGGACCTGCCTTACCTTACAGAGTTCTTCATCGACTTGCTTCCATCCTGAGCTTTGGCTGAGAGCACGGTCGACATAAGCGTTAACGACACTCCTCTTGTACCTGTCTGGGCAGTCACTGTTGGCATTGAGGCACATTCCTATGTTTGTTTCCTTAGTGTAAACTGCAGTGTGGAAACCTCCGCTCCTTTCCACTCTGTTACATCTAGAAGGGGCAGCTTCCCATCCTTCTCCATCTCCTAAGTGAAACGCAACACAGAATTCCGCTCAAATGCCTCCTTCAGCTCCTGCAGATGTCTGACATCAGGTACCTGTGTAAAAATGTCGTCAGCTTACCTGCAGTATATGGCCGGTTTCAAGTTCATGTCGATTAAGACCTTTTGTTTGATGGTACCCATGTAGAAGTTTGCAAATAGGACACCTAGGGGAGAACCCATGGTGACCCCATCTACTTGCTTATACATGTGCCCATCCGGGCTCAAGAAGGGTGCCTCTTTAGTACAAGCTAGGAGTAGTTTCCTTAGAATGTTTTCTGGTATGTCAAGAGGAGTACAGTCGCCAACGTCGGGGTGTATCTTTCTCTACATAGACACCATCCAGTAGTATTAGCGACAACTGTTACTCACCGTAGCCCTGCGGGTCTTCACTCAATCCTCGCGGTGCCACTGTTTGCCAGGAGAGTATCCCAGTCGATCTCCAGCTGGCCTTATAGCCAAAGGCGAGTGAGAACACAGTATGCTCTCTCCCAACCGTGTGCCTGCCCCGACAAGGGCTCTACTACTAACTGCAAGGTCGCCAAATGGTGTTTCCAGTGTCCAGTAACACTTCAGTGGTATTGTGGGATTGTGGTACTAGTGGTAGAGAGCTCACTCGTTAAAACTGGTCACAGGCAGGTGTGTATCTCTATCACTCTCACTCTTTCCAACTGTTCTATAGCAACAAGATATGGAGGGATAATACAAATGCGAAGGTAGTTTTGTATTTTACTTAAAACACACAAGGTAGTAACTCAACAACGAAGCAACAAGAACATGGCAGTAAGTCACTCTCTCTCTTCATAAAACTGGAACTCATCAAGAGGGCAACACTCCCCCTCCTGTCAATATCAGCTGAACGGCCCCCCTCACTGTGTGAATGCTTCTGTACTTGTTTCCTGGCATTATGCGCCTGTTTGTTTAAATTCACAGTAATCACTATATTTGCAATCAACACAATATTTGCTATAATGACAGTAGAACGCAATGAGTCACTGCACTGGTCTTAAGCTCAATTAATCGTTTCTACAGCAATAAACACGATATCTCGCTGTAAAGGCGTTATACACGGCAGATCATAATAATGACAATGAACGCAACACTTTCGCGCTCCGTGGAAACTCGCGGTTGACAGGGGGTAGGTGGCCCCTCCGTGCGGGTAAGCGCGCGGTGACACCCAAATGTGTATACTCGTTCCAGCTTTATCACCTTAATTCTCGTGCTACGTCGCTCGTTTTGGTAAATTCTCTACAGGTGTGTATAAATATAATGTCCAAAAGCCTAGCGTGACTCCCAACAGCAAAGCGTAAAGTCGGCAAAAACGCACAAAATCAGTAACATGTGCATTCTCGTTCCATTTTTTTACCTTAATTCTCGTGCTACGTCGCTCGTTTTGGTATCATTGTGTTCGCAATTAAATTCCCTACAGATGTGTATGAATAAAATGTACAAAAGGCTGGAGTGCCTCCCCGCAGAAAAGCCTAAAGTTACCCGTGAACGAGCACCATTTTGTACATTGCAACCTAATGTTCAACTCGTTCAATTTGATAACATCAAATTTCGTGCTACGTCGCTCATTTTGGTATCAAATTGTTCGCAATAAAAAGGCGATTATTTTAAAACTAGTCCCAGAATAATAGAGCAATAACTGGATTTTTAACAAATATTTTAATTCTGGACGCTCATCATCACAAATTTATTTATATCTTTCCAGTGTTCTGACATAAATATTTGTGTTACATATTTCATTTTGGTATCAAAGTGTTCGCAATAAAAAGGCGCACATTTTAAAACAAGTCCCAAGATAATAGGACAATAAATAGAATTTTAACAAATATTTTAATATTCAGACCATAGACCTATTTATAATATTTCAAGTGTTTGGACATCAAGTTTCATGTTATATCTTTGATTTTGGTATCAAATTGTGTGCAATCTAAAGGCGCTTATTTTAAAACCACTACCAGATTGATCTGATAAAATTTAAATTTTTAAAAAATATTGTAATGAGTGACTCAGTATTGCGTCGTTGGAACACATTCAGTAGAAAAGTGAGTGACGAGATATTCAGTCTGTGGAACGCGAAAGTGATAAATCACAGTACTGGCCTCAGACTCAGTAATTCCTTTCGAAGGCGATAACACAGAATACACATGAAAATGGTGTCCAACACTATAGCACATATATATTTCGATCAATTCATCATTATCAATAATAATAAGATAATACTGGGCACACAGCCTAACATCAATAACTGTTACTCTTATATATATATATATATATATATATATATATATATATATATATATATATATATATATATATATATATATATATATATATATATATATATATATATATATATATATTGGTGTATACTGGCAGCAGGTTTTCTTTCAAACATGTTTCATTGAATATGACCGCATATTCTGTATTTATTATTTTCTGGTTTAGGGCTTCTATCCCTCTAACTATTTTCTTAGCATCAGGGCTTACCTGAAATAGGAGTTCTCCAAAACTCATTTTCGTACTTTTAAGGTGAAGAAAAGAAGTGATTTACTATAGAGTGTATTACACTTATTTGTATAATTTGCACGACGTTTCGAACCTCCATGGTTCATTCTCAAGTGAACAGATCTTACAATTCTAGTTGATTTTATACCCGCATTAGGTCAGGTGACAATACAATGAAGGTGAAAACATGGGGGGATACATAAGGGATAAACATAGGGGCTGCAGAAGGCTTATTGGCCCATACGAGGCATCTCCTATCCAAACACAAAGATTAATCCGGTGTAATTGGCCTGTTATGTTGGACATTGTCTTCTGTGTTGGCATCGATATGTTCTTGTCTAGGAACAAGAACATAGATTCCTATGTCTAGGAATAGGAGTTTTGGAGAACTCCTATTTCAGTTAAGCCCTGATGCTAAGAAAATAGTTAGAGGGATAGAAGCCCTAAACCAGAAAATAATAAATACAGAATATATATATATATATATATATATATATATATATATATATATATATATATATATATATATATATATATATATATATATATATATATATATATATATATATATATATATATATATTCTCTGGCATAAGTTATAATATTAATGTCACATGAATGAAATCATCCATGACACAGCAAACTCTTCAATAAACACAGGTGATCTCCCATACCTCAAATATATATTCCGTGAGAGCTTTCTATAGCCTTACCCTTTACAACTGTGTCCTACCGTGACATAGACTTAGGTGAGCCTTGCTCACGACATATAAGGTACTCTGGCTATATATAGCTGACTAAAGGGGAATTGAGAGGGAAATTAGAATCACCTACTTCCACCTCACTGATGTGGACTTGCCCTCCGGTGAGAGTTGAATTGCAGCTCCTGGTCCCGGCTCTCGACTCGTTTTAGGGAACGCCTCCCACACACTCTGTGATACTCTCTCCAGGAACCCAATCAACATCCCAAAATAAACGCGTCGTCACCGTGCTCTGTCCTCCGCAGGTCCGTGCTCCTCCACAACTTCTTGAAAGGTTGGAGTCGGTCTCCTGGCCGTTGACTTCTCCTCGCAACTACATCTGCAGTCCTACTTCTCAGCTGCAGTCGTCCTGATTCCCAATTAGTTTTCTCCTTTCACCATCACCATGTACCATCGCTTTTCTTCACTAACAAGCATGGGGAACTCCACTCACTGTTGCTAGGCTCTGCAAGGTCGTTCTCAAGGAGATACTCCACCTCCTTCCTCATCAACTCTCGCTTCTCTGGGCTGACCCTATAAGCGCTCTGTTTGATGGGCCTGGCGTCCCTCACCTCTACCTCGTGCGTTACACTCTTGTGCCGTCGGGGCACGTCGGTAAAGAGAGAGGCATTTTCTCTCAACAGGTTCGTCAGGTCCACGCTCTGTTGTCCTTCCAGGTGCTGTAACTTGTCCTCGACCTTCGCCAAACTCTCCGAATTGGTGAGATGGGTGCCGTCCGCCCTGGACCACTTTCCTTCCTTCTCTGGAAGTTCCTGGTTCACCTGTAGGCACAAAATCATCTTCTGCTGGAGGTCTCGAGTCATCGTTCCGTCCTGCTCGGCGGCTCCTCCTTCCTAAGGGAAGAAAGGCTTCAGGCGGTCAACATGACACACCTGTGTCTTGCAGGGTCTATCCGGCTTACCGATTTCATAAGTTACAGGACCCAACCGCCGTAGCACCCTGTACGGTCCCTCGAATCGTGACTCGGTCACTCGGCTCTTCCCTGGCAGCAATACCATAACCTGGGACCCAACCTGGAACTCTCTTGGCGTAGCTTTCTTGTCATACCATTCTGACATCTTATGCTGCGCCTCCTTCAGATGTTTCCCTGCTAGTTCCTTTGCTAAAGTGAGACGCTCCTTGAACTTCTGAACGTACTCGTTGACCGTCCCGACGGTCACTCCTGGTGTCCATTGTTCTTTCAGCATGGACAGAGGACTTCGTACCTCATGTCCATACACCAGCTGGAACGGTGAGAAACCTAACGACTCTACCACTGCGTTACATATGGCAAACAACGCAGGGTACACTGCCTCATCCCCCTCGGCTCCATGCTCTGCACAGAACACTCACAGAACGGTCTTCAGGGTGGAGTGAAACCTTTCGATCGCCCCTTGCGACTGCGGTCGGTAGGGCGACGACCGAATCTGAGTCACTCCCCAATTTGTCACGGTCTGTCTGAACCATTTGGACTGGAATATACTTCCACAGTCCGTCTGGATTTCCCTGGGCATTCTAACGCAAGAGAAAAATCGTTGCAGCTGCCAGGCTACTCCTTTCGACGTCAAACGCCGCATCGGGACAGCTTCCGGAAATCTTGTCGACGCGCACATGATTGTCATCAGGTAGGTATTTCCTCGTTTCGTCCGTGGCAACGGTCCCACCCCGTCGACCAACAGACGCTCAAATACAGGCCCAAACGCAGGAACAGGGACTAATGGGGCCTTTGGTATCGTGGGTTGGCTCTTCCCTGCCCTCTGGCAAGGTAAGCACGTTTTACAGTAACGCCTCACATCGGCGTCCATACCTGGCCAGTAGAAACGGTCCCTGATCTTACGCAACGTCTTGGTCACTCCCAGGTGACCTGCAGAGTCCACAGAGTGCGACAGATCCAACACTGCCACTCTGCACTGGGCCGGCAACACTACCTGGTGTCTCGTACCTATAGATTCTTCTCCGGCCTCCATCCTCACAGGCCTCCACTGTCTCATCAGCATTCCATCCTGTATGTAAAAATGAGTGGCCCTCTCAGGACCAACACGTCCTCCTTTGGCCTCATGAATCAATTCGGGGAACTCTATCTGCTGCAACTCCCCCAGACGAGTGCAGTCTACCCCAAGAGAACTGGTGAGGGTCACCTGTAACTCACCATCCGGGATGCCTTCACCCTCCACTCGTTCTCCGGGGTCCACGAAGAGGTGATCGACTCCCAGGCTGTCAGACGTCTCCTCTTCAGCCCTATCAGATCCACTCCCTCTGTGTCCGTCGCACCGCCTTAGGATCACAGCTCATACAGGGAACGCCACCGCAGCGAATCCCTTCTCGTCCCCACAGGGGTCTAACACTCCGCCTTTCTCCTTATAGTGCTCCAAGGACTCCTCGCCCTTTACGAGGTTAGGGAGGACACATCCTCCATGTTACCTATCGTTCGTTACGGCTCGTGACCCTACAGCAGCCAAGCTTTAATTACGTCTAGGGATACCACTGCTGCTCTCTAAAGCGGGTCACCAGTATAACCCCTTGATAAGTAATGAGCACATAAATAAAACTCTTCCTTTAGGACTGAGGAATAGATACAAAATATTATATAGATATATATTCAAGACAGTATAATATAAAAACACAGATGGTTAAGTTAACTTATACAATAAATGAAAGTATTGTCATATCACTAAATATAACAAATAAAATATGGCACACAATGAATGTAAAGACTTATCTCCCACATGTTACTCCTCCTGGTTCCCCGAAGCTACTGAACTCTCGCTCTGTCGCTACCCACATTCTCACCTCCCGTCTGCCTCATCCCAGGATGAGGGATGGAAACTAAGGACTTTTTAATATTTTAAACTAATTGAACAACCACTTGTTCTCAAAACACACAAGAATGCAAATTACAGATAATAGTTACTTACAAAATATATAAGTATAGTGCCACCTGTTTAATTACAGTATATAAACTATTACCTAACTAAATAAAAGTGACATCTGGAACTCTCAACTGAACAGGTCCAGCTTTCCCGTATCAATCAGGTACTAGACGTGTGCAACGCAACCCCGCTCCTGTCTCCACTAACGCTGCCACACCATACGACAATTTACAAAACACAATGTGTGTACATATACAGGCAATGATATAATGGAAACAAAATTGCTATTTCAAATTTATATACGTATTCTGCTAGGAGTACGTAACACTTCCACCTCCAAGAAAAAAAAATGCAATAGATTGAAGATCAATGGCATTTTTTCAAAGTAAGATGTATGACACTTGAGATTTATGGTATTAATTTCACCAAACATGTATAAGTAATGAGAACACATTTCTGGACAAAAATGAAAACACTCCAAATATAGTTTTACAGGAAACTCAGAAATTTCAGTCTTATGACTATGTTCTACATATGTGTCACTGGAGTATGCAAATTTATCTCTCCAAGGTACTATCTCATTTATTTCACTTTGTTTCAGATCATATTTCACACTTCTATCTACAACAGTATCATTAGTAGCATGAATAGAATTGTCAATAAAGGTAGCTGCTTTCACACAGTTATCACGGCAATTTAGCTTTTCATTTGTTTCTACTCTTTCTCTAAGATCAGTTTCATTTTTCCATGTGATTCCTTTTCCACATGGTGAATTTTCCCAAGACAGCCTCCATTTTCCATTTCTCCCCTTTTCTGGAGCTGAACTGCTAAATTGAAGCTGACTGGATGTTGAGTAGATTTGGGACTTCTCCTGGGTATGCTCTGACACAGACATCTGCTCTTCATCACTCTTGATCCTCTGTGGAACACATACTCTCGCCCAATGGATACTAAAATTAGAGAAATTAGCATTAAACCTCACAATTATGTATAAGACTTTCCCATTCATAGAACCTTCCGAAACACAAGACACCGACTTAGCAAACCTTTGACCTTCAAACCAAGAAATGCAACCCAAGATAAGTGCAAAGACTACCTGATCGAACTGACTCAGATGATCCATAAGGAACACAGAAATCAATTGCCTCATAACTCTGTCATAACGATCAGTGAAAGAAAACAGGCATATGCCTAGGCACCATATCTCAATCAGAACTCCGAAGACAAATTCACACCCCCTGATGGTGAACTTGAACACAACACACACCACTTTCATCAACCGTCTAGTCTTCCAAAAGACTAAATAAAACATGCCGAAAACTTTACAACCCTCACCATCACTTCCCAAGTGATTTACGTCTGATGACAACCAATCAACCAAGAGGTTTAAGGGTCTTAACATCTTGAAGATGAACAGCAGGTTACCTGGGAAACACCCAAGGATAATCTGTAACCCTTCACAATGATTAACACTAGGTAGGATAACCTTATCCTCCAACTTGAAATACACACCTGGAGCCTCAAACATCTGCTCCCCAGTATGATTTAATCTTTCACCCACAATATGACTCTGAAAATCAACTCCAATATGACTCTGAAAGTCAACACCACACTTAAGTGGAACATACACTTTTATCACTCGTGCATCAAAATTAACTGGATCTGAATATAGAGTCACTGCTCTAGCATAACTCACCACTTCCTCAGGACTGGATGCACAACCTACTTGAGTAAACTCTCTCTGCTCAACCACAAGGCTTGACAAAGATGTCCCACAGTCCATTACTTCACAAGAAAATGGCTCCTGCAGAATAAAAGTAGATTTCAACATCCTACACACACTCTGACTCAATGTACCCAATGAGAAATACTTACCCCACATGGAATAAGAATCACAACTCCGCAACTGAGATCCAATTGCTACTTTACCACTCTTAATGATTTTACCAAAATTTCCTCCCATGACTTCTGGAGCTGCTTGGAGTAATGTCTGCTCACAATCAATAACATCACTACCAAGCTGGGTCACATCCTCACAGACAACTGAAGAGGGAGGCTCAATGGGTCTCCATCTACTCAACAGAAGCTGATCCTCTGGCTGCTTTCCCACACTCTCCAAAACTGGATCTACAGTACAGACTGTCTCCTTGCTTCTCTCTGAAATCTTAGGGTCAGTTCTACTCAATGCACTTAAATTAAGGGAATCTGAAACGAGCGGGCAAGTAACAGGTAGTTTGACCTCCTCCCCTATTATATCACCTTGACTAGGGTGAGGCGGGGCCTCTACAATGGACTTACTCTCGACAACTGATTCTAAACTTGGAGTGAGCGGGAATACTTCTGCCAACCCGACATCTTGTCCTAAACCATTCACTTGGCTGGAATACAGAGTCGTGGCTTTTAAGTTTCTCTCAACTCCTGGCACAACGTTCGTAGTGAGCGGGCAAGACAATGGTACATGGACATCCTTTCCCAATTTATTGGAATAAAGCAGTCATAGTATCAGGCTTACTCTCAACAACTAAATCGGCCACACAGGAATCTGGAACAACCACATCCCACTTCTCCACTGAAGGGGTACTGGTTACTGGAACAAATGCTTGAGTAACAACATCAGAACTGACAACTGGATTTATATTAGTACTGACATCAGCACAGGTAGAATGGACAAAACCATCTTCTACAACAGGTTCATTCATAGAACTAACTTCAGCACAGGCAGAATAAACATGGTCTGCAACTGGCTGTTTACACAAACGGGGATCAATCTCACCCACAACATGATTTATGGCCACATCATTACCCAATATAACATCCACACCTGGGATGGGCAACTGTGTACTAACACCCACAGTGCATAAACGTGGTGTAATGGTGGATCTGAAATTAATGTCTATTAGAGGTACAGTTTTACATCCTGCAACACTCTGAAGAACAACAAACTTTCCTGTCTCTTTCTTTTCAACATCAGAAAGAATACTGGATGAAATTATGGTTTGGGAAGCACCTGTATCACGAAGAATAACCACTGGCTTCCACTTCCCATTAATACACAAAACTTCACCTGAAGACATATATGGTGAATACTGTTTCACCCAATTGGGGTTTACAGTTACATGTTTATTAGTAAGTTTATTTTGCACACCTCTGCAATAAATGAGACCAGTTGGTCGTAACTCAGGGTGCAATATAAAACATGAATGAATTCCATGGCCTTTTCTCTTACAATGGGAACAAGACCTTACAGTGGACACACTGGTAGAACCAACTGTAGGTTTAGAAATAACCTTATTATTATTTGACATTCCTGACAATGAAGTAGCAGGGTTAGGTTTTGTAAGAGAAGAGCTCATGGGAGTAACTGGAGTACTAGGACGGGATGGATTCTGATAAGGAGTTCGGGGAGCATTATAATTTACTCTACGACTAGACTTAGGTGAAGTGGCCGTAAACTGGGCCTTAGTCAACAACTCATGCTCATCCGCGAGCTTTGACAGCTCATAAATGTCTGTTACATTCTTTTGTTCTGCCATAAAAGTAGACAACTGGTCTGGGAGACATGACAATACTTCTTCCATTATAAGAAGATTCTTTAGAGCATCAAAATCAGTGACTGAAAGTGACTTTAACCATCTGTTACAAAAATTAGTCTTCTGACGAGTAAAATCTGCTATTGTCTGATCACTTGTCCTCCTTAGATTTCTAAACTTTTGCCTGTGTGCCTCTGGATTTAACTGGTAAGCATTTAAGATGCTTTTCTTTACAAATTCATAATCAAAGCTATGAGCGTCAGGTAGGGATGTGAAAACCTCCTGACTACGCCCCTTAAATTGAGACTGCATAATGGCTACCCACTGATCCCTTGGCCAGTTCATACTGATGGCAATTTTATAAAAATGTGCAAAGAAAACCTCAGGATCCTCCTCATTGAACTTTGGTAACTCTATATACTTATGCGTCCTGATGGGATTATTATCACTATTTATTGAAACGTTACTAGTATTTCCATGCCCAGCTGCCATACGCTGTGATTCAAGCCTGAAGTTAGTGTCAGCCATTTGTTGTTGAATCTCTAATTGCCTAGTTTGTTCCTCGGCTTGTTGCTTTTTTGTGGCTTCTATTTGCAACTGTGCCTCAATTTCTAAACGTCTAGTCTCAAGCTCCCTCTGCTGAGCTTCAGCCTCTAATATTTGCTGTTGCTGTTGAGCTTCAATCTCTCTTTGACGAGCTTCAGCCTCTAATATTTTCTGTTCTTTTTGAGCTTCAAGTTCTAATATTCTCTGTTCTTTTTGAGCTTCAAGCTTAGCATTGGCTATTTGCGCTTCTAACTCAAGACGCTTTAACGTCATCTGATCACTCGACTCCTCTTTTAACTCCTCTAGAATTTCTTCCTCTAACTCTCCATTCTCAACAAAATGTGTCACAATGACTTTCAATATTTGGGCTTTAACCATTCTATTGTTGGCGGTCAAATCCAACTGATTTGCCATTTGTATTAACTCAGTCTTTTTAAGGCTCTGAATCCTTTCAAAGTCTGGGTGAGCCACCAACGCTGCAACTTTCTCCTCCATCGTTACTAACACTTGGCACTTGATTCACAAAAATAATTAAAAACAATGGCACTGCACTACACTTCACTGTAAAATTGTCACCACACTGAAAATTCGCTTGGCCTCACTGCACAAACAAAATATATAGGATGACTTACCTCAAAATCGTGAAACGTTGTTACTTGACACACAGGAAAGCTTGCTTGGCACATGAATAGTTCTTAAGAAACACACAGACACTTGACACAATGGTACCTAGGAAGGCAAGGTTAGATTAGCATAATTAAGGTTAAGTAGGAACAATATTTCCCGGCACAGGCCCCCATAACTCTTTGTTACCTATCGTTCGTTACGGCTCGTGACCCTACAGCAGCCAAGCTTTAATTACGTCTAGGGATACCACTGCTGCTCTCTAAAGCGGGTCACCAGTATAACCCCTTGATAAGTAATGAGCACATAAATAAAACTCTTCCTTTAGGACTGAGGAATAGATACAAAATATTATATAGATATATATTCAAGACAGTATAATATAAAAACACAGATGGTTAAGTTAACTTATACAATAAATGAAAGTATTGTCATATCACTAAATATAACAAATAAAATATGGCACACAATGAATGTAAAGACTTATCTCCCACATGTTACTCCTCCTGGTTCCCCGAAGCTACTGAACTCTCGCTCCGTCGCTACCCACATTCTCACCTCCCGTCTGCCTCATCCCAGGATGAGGGATGGAAACTAAGGACTTTTTAATATTTTAAACTAATTGAACAACCACTTGTTCTCAAAACACACAAGAATGCAAATTACAGATAATAGTTACTTACAAAATATATAAGTATAGTGCCACCTGTTTAATTACAGTATATAAACTATTACCTAACTAAATAAAAGTGACATCTGGAACTCTCAACTGAACAGGTCCAGCTTTCCCATATCAATCAGGTACTAGATGTGTGCAACGCAACCCCGCTCCTGTCTCCACTAACGCTGCCACACCATACGACAATTTACAAAACACAATGTGTGTACATATACAGGCAATGATATAATGGAAACAAAATTGCTATTTCAAATTTATATACGTATTCTGCTAGGAGTACGTAACACTCCACATGCGTCATTTCCAAGGATGACTTGTGCCTCCATCTTGGGCATTGATGCACAGACTCCTACCACTAGGGTCTGGCAGCCATAATCAAAATTCAGTCACCTGGTGTAGGGGCATCCTCACTGGGCCTCCCACAGTGGTCACACTTGCCACCCCCACACTGGTACTCTCGTAACCCTCGGGGAACAGGGTTTTACTCACCAGGGTAAAATCTGCCCCAGTGTCTCTCAATATCTTCACCGGAATGGGGTCTACGTCCCCCATCCTTACGGTTCCCTCACACACGAATGGGTGAACTCTTTTCTCCCCACTCAGAACGGGTTCATCCCGCACCCTCTCGGCCACCTGATCCTCTACCTGAACGAAAGCAACGTTCTCCCGCTGCTTAGGGCGTCTGCATTCCAGCGAGAAGTGTCCGAATCCCTCACAGTTGTAGCAGCGGAACTTCCTTGGCGGTGACCTTCCACCACTGCCCGCCCTGGCAACGCCTCCAGAGGCCGTCGCTCCGTGGGTCTTCCTCGCGCCTGCAGTCATCTCCTTCGTAGCAGCAACAGCTCCTGAACTCTCAGCTAGGGACTTCTTTACCGGCTCCACAGCACTCTTTGATCCTCTACTATCTCCACTCGAGAGGTGGGACTTGGGAAAACTCACTCTTGTCCTCCATCCGTCCGTCCTTCTATAACTTCTCCCATATCCGGAGTATACTGGCGGTCGATGCTGTCCCTCTCGGCATGGTCGCAAGGCTTCTTCCAGCATGTCGGCTCTGTCGGCTGCGGCCCTCAGGTCCTTTATGTCCGCCTCCTTTACTCTAACCCTAATCTCAGGAAAGAGCACGTACATAAACTTCTCCATGACCATCAGCCTCTTGACATCTTCAGCCGACTTCGCTCCTTCAGACTCCAGCCACTTCAGGAACTTCCTCTCCATGTCCCTTGCCGTCTCTGCATAAGATTTTCCTGGCGAACGGGTACATTCCCTGATCCTTTTCCTGTAACATTCCGGCGTTAGATTGAAAGAGTGGAGCACAGCTCTCTTCACAGCATCGTAGTTGGTACACTCCCTGAGGTCGAGCATGTTGTAGGCTTTGCAAGCTTCACCGGTGAGCCTACTCTGAACCAGCTCCACCTACTCTGCTCTCGGCCACTTCTTCAAGGTAGCAACCCTCTCGAAGTGGTCAAAGAATCCTTCAGCTTCGTTTGGTACAAAGATCGGCAAATCTCGCTCTCTCACTCAACGGTCTTCCTGCTGTGGCGGGGCAGGTGGGGCTAGCCCTAGTTCAGCTCGCTTCAGCTCAACCTCTTTGTTAGCTTCAACCTCTTGCTGTTTCAGCTTAGCTTCTAGCTCGCGCTCCTCCCATTTCAGCTGTGCTTCTTCACGCCTCATCTGTGCTTCGTACTCGCGCTCCTCCCGTCTCAGCTGTGCCTCTCGTTCCTGCTCTTCACGTTTCAGCTGTGCCTCTCGTTCCTGCTCTTCACGTTTCAGCTGTGCCTCTGCCTCTCGCTCTTCTCTGCGCAGCTGTGCCTCTCGCTCTTCCCGGAGCAGCTGTGCCTCCAGCTGCAGCTTCAATATCTCCAGCTTGACGCTGCGCCTGCTGCCGCTGGATCCCCTACTGCTTCCACCAATGCTCAAGTTTTCCCTTGCACTGGCGGGTGTCTGTGGCCGTTCCTCCCCCAAAGCCTCATCATGGGCCCTGAGCTGTGCCATGATCTCAAGCCTTCTCTCTCCCACTTTGGAAGATCTCAACTTTATCCCAAAGTCATCAGCTATCGACTGCAGCTGCGCCTTGGTGCAATCCTCCAGCACCTGCTCATCTCTAGTGTCAATGAACCTTGCTACCTTCTCATCCCCCATCTTGTTCTATGAGTGATAACCTGTACCTGACACCTAATACCACTGTAAAGTACCACAATTGCAACCGTAATCGTTATCCTGATTGTAATTCTGATCGTTATCCTAAGTACTTGATCCTGGCAAGGTCATCAATGTCGGGGAACGTCGTTAAGTGAGTAAAGGTGTACAAGAACTTAATCCCGAAATTCTGGCAGGATCGCCAATGTCGGGGTTTACCTTACTCTTGGGCATAGCATTTTAATCCAACTGAGGTGATTTGAGGTGATTTGAATGATGTGATGAGGATGAATAAGAATGAGGATGAATGAAGAATGAGGTGATTTGATAAAATGCTATGCCCAAGATTGCCATCCGAGTGCCGGCGGGGAAGTGGTTCAAATAGCTTCGGCTATCACTTCCTTATTTCCGGTCATGATGGTCAAGCGGATTAAGGCGTCCTGTAGATACCAGTTGCGTTGCTTCTGGGAGTATGGGTTCGAGTCACTTCTGGGGTGTGAGTTTTCAGTAATATATATATATATATATATATATATATATATATATATATATATATATATATATATATATATATATATATATATATATATATATATATATGTCGTACCTAGTAGCAAGAATACACTTCTCGGCCTACTATGCAAGGAGGCCCGATTTGCCTAATAAGAAAAGTTTTCCTGAATTAATATATTTTCTCTAATTTTTTCTTATGAAATGATAAAGCTACCCATTTAATTATATATAAGGTCAATTTTTTTTTATTGGAGTTAAAATTAACGTAGATATATGACCGAACCTAACCAACCCTAGCTAACCTAACCTAACCTATCTTTATAGGTTAGGTTAGGTTAGGTAGCCGAAAAAGTTAGGTTAGGTTAGGTAGGTTAGGTAGTCGAAAAAACATTAATTCATGAAAACTTAGCTTATTAGGCAAATCGGGCCTTGCATAGTAGGCTGAGAAGGGCGTTCTGGCTACTAGGTACGACATATATATATATATATATATATATATATATATATATATATATATATATATATATATATATATATATATATATATATATTTATATATATATATATATATATATAAGCCTATACTTGCATAAACCACTGCCATAACTAGTACGCTTTAACCCACTACACCATCAGACCCTACAAAAGAAGTAGAGACTTCGAGATATATATACATCTCAAATATCTCCACTTCCCGAGGGCACCAGATAAGTGTGAGGTTAGTCTGCGTTTTTCATCAAGCCACTGTCAATGTGAGAGAACTCGTGTCCATGCTATAAGCCTATACTTGCATAAACCACAAGTGAAGATTAACAATCTTTGGACAACACCCACCAGTGGGACTCGGACCCAGAAAGCACAACTACCTTCCAGTAGCTGCCATAACTAGTACGCTTTAACCCACTACACCATCAGACCCTACAAAAGAAGTAGAGACTTCGAGATATATATACATCTCAAATATCTCCACTTCCCGAGGGCACCAGATAAGTGTGAGGTTAGTGTGCGTTTTTCATCAAGCCACTGTCAATGTGAGAGATCTCACATTGTTAGTTATGGCAGCTACTGGAAGGTAGTTGTGCTTTCTGGGTTCGAGTCCCACTGGTGGGTGTTGTCCAAAGATTATATATATATATATATATATATATATATATATATATATATATATATATATATATATATATATATATATGTCGTACCTAGTAGCCAGAATGCACTTTTTGGCCTACTATGCAAGGCCAGATTTTCCTAATAAGCCAAGTTTTCCTGAATTAATATATTTTCTCTAATTTTTTTCTTATGAAATGATAAAGCTACCCATTTCATTATGTATGAGGTCAATTTTTTTTTATTGGAGTTAAAATTAACGTAGATATATGACCGAACCTAACCAACCCTACCTAACCTAACCTAACCTATCTTTATAGGTTAGGTTAGGTTAGGTAGCCGAAAAAGTTAGGTTAGGTTAGGTTAGGTAGGTTAGGTAGACGAAAAACAATTAATTCATGAAAACTTGGCTTATTAGGCAAATCGGGCCTTGCATAGTAGGCCGAGAAGTGCGTTCTGGCTACTAGGTACGACATATATATATATATATATATATATATATATATATATATATATATATATATATATATATATATATATATATATATATATATACATATATATATATATATATATATATATATATATATATATATATATATATATATACATATATATATATATATATATATATATATATATATATATATATATATATATATATATATATATTTATATAGGGGGGTACCACCTCTGGTGCAATTATAGGGACCCACAGCCTCAGAGAAGGGAACACAGAGCATTCAGGGGAAAAACTTGCCATTTAACTCTGAATACGTGAGAGTGTTCGCTTCTCCTACCACCCCCCCTTTTTTTATGGTGTACACTTTATTATGCAAGGTTATACAGTTACCTATCTGATTTTATACAAAAAATTAACATTAAAACGACACAAAAAAAGTTCGCTTCCTAGAGGCTGTAGATTTCCTCGAACTCCTTCGACACCGGGCAGGAACCGAGGATGCAGTGAGCATTCCCCCCTCTGGATCGCGACACTGAGACGCTGAAAGAGAAAACTTGCTGCTCTAGGGTCTCTTGTGGTGTCAATGAGCTTGGAACCAAGATCCTTAAGAAACCTTCTTGCACTCTCTCCCCATGGGCCTATTGGTTCAGACGCTATTGGAACGAAGTTGTACAGATGATCTAATTGCCTGTACTTGGCTGACTTGTCTCTTTCTCTGCGTGTCGCCGCGGCTCCTGCTGTGCCGGCAGAGAGGTTGATGTATGGTTTTGCCAGGGTGGATACACAAGTATAGTCCCATGCCAACTGCCTGCCACCCTTCCACGGTCGCAGTGGGATTCCGTCTGGTCGGCCTGCAAAGCTAACAGTCACGGTTCAGTAGGTTGCGGGGCTCTCTCTCCGCTGGACACTGAGCAGAGGCAAGGCTTCTTTTAATGATGTCACTGACTTCGTCGTGTTTAGTGTACCAACCACCAGATTTTCCACAGTGCAGGCCATGCAAACCATATTCGTCAGCATCTGCCTCGCAGCAAATACACCAATGAACAGTGTGGATAGGGGCAGCAAGACGAAAAGCGACTGCAATACGGAGCTCCTGCGGATCAAGACGTGTGCCTGTCGCAGACATAGGGACTGCCAAAAGGAAGTTCCCTGCATGGGGAGCCTGCACAGCTGTGAGGCGTGCACGATCACTGGGGGTTGTTGTTGCCTCCAGCAAAGCTGTGGCGTCTTTGCCTACAATGGGGCTGTCCCAGCTGGATTGTTTCTTGGCTTTCGGCATGGCTGGTCTGAGTGCTGGGTCTGCCATGGCACCCCATTTTGTGTCGCATTCCGTGTAGTGGGGGTCCTGTATCCCCGCTACATCACTCAGGGTGTCAGGTAGAATTTCCTTAACCAGGTCATCTGATGCTGAGGAGGAAGACAGGAAGGCTGGGACAGCAATTTGGGTAGCAGTGCGGACACCCAAGCCAACGAGCTTAATGGGAAGAGTGGCTTGTTTCCACTGGCATTCGTTGAGGGAGAGGTTAACAACTTTTTCCAGCATGGTCTTCAGTAAGAGGTCATACTCTTCATGCTCTTCAGGTCATATATATATATATATATATATATATATATATATATATATATATATATATATATATATATATATATATATATATATATATATATATATATATATATATATATATATATATGAATGTATATATATATATATGTATATATATATATATATATATATATATATATATATATATGTATGTATATATATATATATGTATATATATATATATATATATATATATATATATATATATATATATATATATATATATATATATATATATATATATATATATATATATATATATATATATATATATATATATATATTATAGCCAGCCAGCCGCCCATGAACACACAGCCTACCCACACACGGTGCCCAAGCCATGTCCAACTTCCCCAGGAGGTAATGCTTGCCGTGGTACTCTCCACCTGGGAAGGAGTTGGTGCACTCAGGGGGCAGCCAGGCGTCATCACATCTAGGCATGGCACATGTCGCACCTGACACACAGCCTCTTTCCAACCAAGAAGATGAACACCCAAGAGGAAACTGTCAAGTGTATGACAGACGGTATCGTCTCAATGCAAATGGAACTGTCCGCTATCATTCTGTCAATTCAGGTGGTTGTCTAGGGTCTAGACGCCTGCCACGGGGGACTGACGATGGCCAACCTGCTGCAATAGCGAGGAACAGTACCTCCCTCAACCTCATTTTAGCAGATAATCTGCTTGAAGCAGTCAAAGTGACGTCCACCAGGACCTTGCCCCACATCCCCAAGGCTGCCCGTCACCAAGCAGCAGCCAAACTCACCAGTCTGCTGACAAAGGTCAACAATGCTCCCATAACCTTTGGATCGTGGCACAATCTCCTTCTATTTGGGAATGCATGCCTAGCATTACCGCCCAGGAGAGACAAGTCATTAGCAACCTCTGTAAGCAGGGCACTTAATGAATTCCCCAGAGCAGACAACCTTGTCCGCATCCCCCCCTCGTGCCAAGAACACCAGCCGCAGGACGACCAACAATAACTCATCTGAGAACCACAAAATGAGAGCACAGATTACCAGGAAAATAGAAGAGGGCAATACCACAGGTGCCATCAGAATCATGACCAGCGATGACACTATTGCCCCCAGGAACGTCACGACAGCAGAGGCTCTTCAAGACACCCACCCAGAGACCCCGACAGCAGCAGGGATCCCCAGGAAAACAATGTTGGAATGGAACCCTTGACTGTTCGAGAATCTGAGGTGTACAAAGCAGCCATGTCTTTCCCAACTGGTTCAGCAGGGGGCTTTACAGGCCTAAGACCCCAGCACGTCAAACAAATGCTGAACCCGGTGCTTGGAGATGCTGCAAAAGACCTTCTAGTGGAACTTACCAGATTCTCCAACATGTGTTTGGCTGGCGGCATCCCTGAGGACATCAGGCCTGTCTTTAATGGAGCAGCACTCTGTGCTCTAAAGAAGAAGGATAGGGATATCAGGCCCATTGCTGTTGGCAATACCCTCCGACGGCTCGTAGCTAAGGCTGCAGTGAGATCAATCAGCCAGGAAGCAGCCACCTTGCTGAAACCTCATCAGCTCGGGTTTGGGACTCCCCTAGGGTGTGAAGCTGCAGCACATGCAGCGCGGGCTTACATTGCTGATCTCCCGGACCAGAAGGCACTAGTAAAGCTTGACTTCAAAAATGCTTTCAATCAAGTCAGACGAGACGCTGTCCTCAGGGCTGTACACAACCATTTCCGTCCCCTTTACCCGTTTATCCGATCGTGCTACAGTGGGGACTCTAAGCTTCTTTTTGGAAAGGATGAAATAAACTCCTGTGAAGGTGTCCAACAAGGTGACCCCTTAGCCCCCCCTCCTTTTCTGTTTAGCTATCAAAGAGGTCACTGATAGTCTGACAAGCGACCTAAACATCTGATACCTGGATGATGGCACTCTAGCTGGAACCCCGGAAGCCATTTTGGAGGATATAAGGAAAATCCAGGAGCAGGGAGCAGCCTTAGACCTCATTCTCAATGCATCCAAGTGTGAAATAATCTCCCGCAACCCAGAAATCACTGGGCAAATACAAAATGTTCTTCCAGATGTAACACTGGTTCTCGAATGATCTTTGCTGCTTTTTACTCCCTCTACCCGTATTCTTACTTTTGTTCTCTATACTAAGGGACTCCAAAACTTTTACTAAAGCCGACTCCATGCCACGTGGTCCTAAGAAGATTGACCGACTTAGGATTCTACAATCCGTATGACGTGACATACGTCATACGGGTTTCTGTGTGCTTTTCTCCTACTACCCCCTTCCTTTTTTTTTTTTTTTGCTTTATTGTGTATTTAAAGGTTACAAAACATACAAGACAAATGCCTAAAGGTTATGGATCTCTTGAAGCTCCTGCGATTCCGGACAGGAACCGAGGACGCAGCACGCATTTCCCCTCTTGATCGCCACACTGAGGCGCTGAAACAAAAAACTGGATGCCCTTGGGTCTCTGGTGACGTCAATGAGCTTGGAACCCAATTCCTCGAGAAATCCCAAGACACTCTTGCCCCAGGGGCCATGCGTCTCAGACGCTATGGGAACAAAGAGGTATTGACGTTAGTATAGAGAACAAAAGTAAGAATACGGGCAGAGGGAGTAAAAAGCAGGAAAGATCATTCGAGAACCCCCCCCCCCCCTGTGTTACAATGGTGGCAGCGGTGGGATTCTCGAATGATCTTTCCTGCTTTTTACTCCCTCTGCCCGTATTCTTACTTTTGTTCTCTATACTAAGGGACTCCAAAACTTTTACTAAAGCAGACTCCATGCCACGTGGTCCTAAGAAGATTGACCGACTTAGGATTCTACAACCCGTATGACGTGACATAGGCTTTGAGCAAAACCCTAGAGTCGCCTCCGCCGCCACCACCAGACCAGTAACACTGAGCAATGATCGAGGCCTGGATCGATCATGCTAATCAATCAATCTTGGGGCTTGATACCCACTAGTAGCTTATAACCTCGGATCTTGAGTGTGGAATTAATTCACAATCAACGGTAAAGATGACTTCCGATTTGGTGTTAGAATCGGCGCCCAATTCAACTCTGCCTCGTAGGGACCACGTGACCAGGACAAGTCCACATAAATATAACATACACATGGAAATAATGAAAAGACAAATTACTAACTAATTAATTTATTAAAAGAAAACTAAAACAAAATCTAAAGAGGAACACTCCCTATCACTTTAACACTCCCTACTTGGCATTTGAGGCAATGAATTGACTATCCCTATAAATAACAATAGCAACTATACCTCTATGTTGACCAGCTTGGGTGGAGTGCTGGTCTTGGGAGAGAGGTGAGATGGTTGACCTCCCCCAGTTGATCTCGATCCCACACTACTCTCCTCGTCTGGTCTTCCCCAGACTAGAGCATTGTATCCTTCCACATAGTCTTTGTTTTACCAAGTTACTAGCAAGGCTTAAGTTTAACAATTAACCTCTGTTTGCACTGAATTGATCCAGATTGGTTGAAATATTTTACTGAAGTTAAATTACACAAGCCTCTTAAGGAAGGGCTATTCCCAAATCTCCAAAATGGCTATTTGACCTTTGAGAATTACTGAATGTGGAAACTGTTGACCTATGACCGCCAGGTCACTCAAATTCTTCTGCGCCGAGGTCTAGTCATGGATAGTGACATCACTGATGGTGACTTAAACTCATTCTCCTAATAATTAGACTACTCTTGATATTATAAACCATAATATTATACAATACAATTTGAATGCAAAATGAATAAAGGCTAATTTCTCTAAATAAGTGAATACTATAGAATGGTTCATTATACGAAGCTATGAACAAAGACGTCAGCCATTTTGTGACTCAGACTTGCTAATCCCCAGAGGAATGTGCGTTGAGAGGTCAGGTCCTTACACGACTTCTGGAACCTTCTGGATAATTCTTACAACAGCCTAGTTTGTTACAACCCCCCCCCCCCGCACAAGCTCTTAGTAAACCTTGTTAATTTGTTAAAAGTAACGAGGTTTAGTATCCAAATCCACCATTCAACTCATGCCACAAACAAAAGCTAACCTAACTAATAAAATATGACAATTAATAGAGTGTCCAACATCATCAACATGTTTAAATTCATAAATTTCTCAGCTGTCAACTGACAGCAATCCTCCAACATCAGGAAAAATACATCCAACCCCCACTGACATAGCTAAATAACATGTCCCTACTCTACCATCAAAGACTAGCTATTAAAATCTCTTGGCTCTTCACTAGCCAAGTTCATGTGTCCTCTAGAGCCAGTCACACGGTGCTCCGCTATAAAACATTAAAGTTATATCTTCAGGCTGAACTTTTAGTCATCCGGGAGCGTACTACGGAACTATCAAGTTCACATCCGTGTACTGACCACTCCCTGCTCAATGTCAACCTTGACATGCTAAGGAACACACCTAACGTTTATTACATGTATCTAAAAATAAAAAAAAAATCCTATACTATATCAAAGGTTTCAGCTGACTGTACAGCCAAGTGTTCGCACTCGCTAGAAGTGTCAATGTTTCTATTGGTCCGCCTCTACTGTGTTCAAACATTCTGAAAAAATAGCACACAACATAATTTTTCATAACCGTTTGTTCTGGGCTTAAACAATTACACAGGGGCTTCGATTTTAGTCAATGACCAATATATAGAGTAAAATTTTCATATATCATTATACCAGAATTATTTTAAATCTGTTTTTCAACATTTATAAAGTATTGATTCTAAATCTGTTTTTCAACATTTTAACAAAAGTGTCCAGATATTCTTTATACATATGTTCAGAGCCAACTTTATCGTTTGTATCAATTGTTCATATTGAGTAATCGAGAAAAAAAATCGATGCTGCTGGATGCTGAATGTAGTCGCTGACGATGACGGTGTCGATCTTGCTCCTTCCCATGTGTAGACATCAATACCTGGTCCTCTTGTACTCCCATCCGGTTCTCTTGAATGACGACAGAGTGTAGTAGAGCAGAGTGCCAAGTGACAGCTGTAGAATACTGTTACTTCGCCATTGATCTTGCTCTCGACAGTCCACACGTCTTCATATCAATCACAGTTCACACGGCAGTCTTGATGTTAAACTTGACGGCGCAGATGACCACAGCAGAGCAGGACTGGATGTACCAACGGTGTCTCGTAACAGGAGTGGTGTCAGAGGGTCGTAGAGGCGGGTTGCTTGTTTGCAGAACAGGTGAATCTCGTCTTCAATCATTGCTCACGACATCTCAGGCGTTTCTTGATGTCACCAGGTTACTAGGCCGTAAACACCAACTGTGTATACCCTCGTACCGCCGACTTTAGGCCAAAGGAGGCAATTTTGCGACCTTCTATTGGCGAGTCCCGGTACTCTGTAGGGAAACCGTGCCTTCCACCTGTGACCGCCTTAGTTCCGCTTTCTTGTTGCTTCAGATGACGTAATCATTAATCTTCCGGCGAAATTCTTGAGTACTGCTACGCGCTTTCCATTTCTTGACCTCTCCTCCAACACTGCTGGAATGGCTGCAGTCTTGACGACGCAGCAGGTGGGTAGTGGTGACCTCGAGACAGCTACCCCGTCGTTGTATGGCACCTCCGGTGACTGCTATAATGTGGACAGCTCGCTGGCCCTGACAACCTCGTTAGTGACGTGAGGCGTCGGCCGGGTGACTCTTGGATAGTCACTCATCCCCAAAGTAACTGATGTATGGGTTACTGGGTCTGGTGGGGGGAGGTCTTTGTGTAACGTGCCTCCCCCGTCGGTCTTTACAGACAAGGGTTCACGTGTGGCTGGAACAACTGGGTCGGTGTACCAATCAGACCTGGGAACAGACAGACACAACACAGCGGAAGCATAGATATACTCTGGGTTTGGTGGAGGTGGAACTCCAGAGCACGGTAAAAGTTGCTACCTGAGTCAAGTATAGAGATAGTTCACCTCATTGCCTTTACAGGAAAATCTAATGAATACTAAATTATACTAACCAAGGAAGTTGCTTTACTGTATAGCGCTAGATCTCTTCACCATAGGGTGGCGAGACTGCACCTGACTACTGATGAGCGATGACAGAGGGTCATCCTCATCTTCTGACTCGTCGGTGAAGCCATGAGTCAGCATTGCTGAGTCAGGAACTAGACCCGCTGAATGCAGTTCTAATTCCTCTCTAGCATGATATTGTTTCAATTTATTTACATGAATTGTCCTTTCCACCTGGTCTTCGAATACTCCTTTTATAACAAGATTAACCGGCCCCGCCCTTTTTAATTACTCTATACGGCCCTCGCCACCACGGAGCTAGTTTCCTACTCTGATTGGCGGGCGCAGCCTCATTCACTCTCAATACGAGGCTTCCTTCCTTCAACTCAAGAGGGCGCACTTCTTGTCATAAAAATGAGCATACCGATTCCGTGCCTTCTTGGACGCTTCAGCTGCAATATTCCATGCATTTCTCATTTTTCCAATGACCTCTGAAGGATAGTCCTCCCCGTATGCAACATTATGTCTGTTAAGCAGACCTGAGGGGAAATTGCATGAATTACCAGTAAACAAATGAAGGTGGTTGGGTGTTAATTGATTGGTGGGATGGCAGTATTCAAGGCTAATTGAACATAGGGTAGGTGTTCATCCCAGAGTTTGCATCATGTCAGCAAGGATTGCAAGCATATCCTTGACAGAACGATTAGTCCGTTCCGTCATTCCGTTTGCTTGTGGGTGGTAGGCTGTTCTAAAGCCGAAGTTGTCTCTAAAATCTTACAAACTTCTCTAAATATATTCCCATTGAATTCTTGACCTCGGTCAGAGACTAAAACTTTAGGATGTCTGAATACAGTAACGAACCCTACGCAAGAACGCATCTGCAACCGTACGAGAATCCTTCTGAGGCAATGCAACTAGTGTAGTGTACCTAGACAGATGGTCAACTAGCACCAACACGTATCTGTTACCTGAATGACTGTGATGTAAATCAATCAAATCGGCCCCCACACGATCTAACGGCTCACGAATTTCAGGAAATTCCTGAAGTGGGGCTTGTACCTTAAGGGTACCTTTCCTCCTCTGGCAACGAGGGCACGACTTCACGAAATGATTACTTCAGAAAGTAATCCTGGAAAATAAAATAGAGACTTTGCTTTCAAGTGGGTTTTAAAGACCCCTGGATGCCCTGCAATTTTAGAAGCATGCGCAAGCTTTAACGCTGATGACCGCAACGCGTCGGAATAACTAGTTGAAATACTGCCCTATCATTCTGGCTATTAACATAATACAGGACGCCCTGTTTCATTTCAAAATCATGAATAGGTAACTTCTTTTTCTTTTTCGGGTATTTTCCTCCCTCTAAATACTCAATAATTTCTTTCCATCTAGGCTCGCTCATCTGGTATTCTCTCATTTTATCTGATGGAATGGTTTCAATATTTTCATTAACTTGAACTGCCGCTATGTTCCTACATAGCGTATCTGGCACATGTGCTGGACCAGGCTTGTACAAATCTGGAATGAGTGGGCCGAAAGTTCGTGAGACCAGCGTGACATTCGTGGGCATTTCGTTCGCTTTTTAAATATGTGCGTCAACGCTCGATGGTCTGTGTAAATTACAAAGTGCCGCTGAAATAGGTAACTGATTAACCTAACCTAACCTAGTAACCTAACTGATTCTATTACTGCCAGTGCCTCCCGATCCGTAGCTGAATAACGAACTTCAGGTCCTTTACCTTCTACTGAAATAGGCTACTGGATGGGGTAAATTATCCGCATGTCGCTGAATTAAGCACCCGCCAATAGTTATACCGCTGGCGTCAGTGTGCACCGCCCACTCTTTCTCAAACTCAGGAATAGCCAATACCGGTGTCGTGATTAGTTGGTCTTTCAGTTTGCGATAGGCCTCGTCATGCTCAGATTTCCATACAAACTTCGCATTTTTCTTTGTCAGATCAGTCAGGGGTGCTGAAATGCCAGCGAAACCTTCAATATGACGACGAAAATATCCGGCCGCCCCCAAAAACCTACGCACGTCCTTTGCTGTCCTTGGAGTAGGCATGTCAGCAATGGCGCGGCAAGAATCTGGGTCAGGTCGGATACCGTCTGGGCACACCTGGAACCCCAGAAATTTGAATTTCTGAGCCGCCAGGGTGCACTTCTGAACATTCAGCCTGAAACCTGCCTGATCTAACAACTTCAAAGTCTCAGTGTAGTCCCGTAGGTGTTCCTCAAACGTCCTGGAATATATCACAACATCATCCAGGTACGCTAAAGAATGCCTACCCAGTCCGGACTAAGGATAAAGTTGATGGCCCTCTGAAACGACGAAGGCGCTGTTTTAAACCAAACGGCATCCTACGGAATTGATAAGTGTGCCTACCATCCGAGAATGCTGTTTTTTCCCTATGCTGTTCTGCCACCGGAATCGCCCAATACGCCGATTTTGCGTCAAGAGTTGAGAAATACTTAGCAGCACCAAATTGATCTATTATCTCCTGTATTCGGGGCAACGGATACACATCACCCTTAGTTAATTCGTTCACCTTCCGGTAGTCAACACAGAAACGATAACTACCGTCCGGTTTCCGAACTAGCACAACAGGAGAGAGCCACGGTGACGTACAAGGCTCTATCACGCCCTGTCTCAACATTTTCTGGCACTCCTCCCTGATAACGTTCTTTGCCTGTTCCAGCAACCTCTACTGTCTCGTGTACACAGGCAAATGATCACCAGTTGGAATGGTGTGCTCAATCTTATCAAGGAGACCAATCTGGTCATCCTCTGTCGCAAATAATTTCGGGAATTTTCGCAACACTCCTCTCAGTGCCTTCCTATCCGCCTGTGTAACATGTTGCAAATCAAGTGCTGATATTAATTTTTCTACTTCTTCTACATTCTGTGCAACATTTCTCGTCTCATATTGTACTGTGGATGGTATTTTAGAATTTAACATGTTCAATGCACTACATTGTGCAGTGATGGTTGGGTCTCAGCTGACTCATGGTGAAAGATTTCTGTGTCATCCACCATGGTTCCCTGAGATACCCTATCACCTGCCCTGAAGCGAAAAGTCTTATGTGAAAGATTGACAACTGGAATGAGTGCCCTTTATCGAGCACTACAATTAAGTGATGAGGAATTAAAAAGCTATCACATCTCCCAGCCACCTGAAGGGTGGTACCTGGTTGTATGTGATGTCCCACGGCTACTTTAATGAATTTAACAAATGTGGTGGGCAACTCTGTTTGGTCAATGCATGCAATGCGCATGACCTCTTAACTGTGTCTGGAAGAGACTTAAAAATCAGTTTTGGATAGTGCGCATTATATTTCTGCTTCCTCTTAATTGAAGCTACAACTAGGGGATGGTCGATATCTCCACTGGGTAGGAAGTCTGTCCCAACTGCACCTGCAGCTCCTAGCCCCTTTTTGAGCAGACAAGGAATAATCAAATTGAGACAGAAAATCAGTTCCCATTAAGATGTGGCCTGGAAAATCAAGGTTCTCAACGATCGTACATGTGTGAGGCTGTAATTCCCCATCAATCTCAAATTAAACTGTAAACAAAGTGTTTAACTGTACCTTGACCTACGATCTCAATCTTTTCCCATTGACTGCTGTTAATGTCTTTGGCAACGTTTAAGGCGTGTATACTTAAAATTGCTGAAGGTGACTTTTAATTACCGTTGCCTGGCTTCCTGTATCAACAAAAGCTGTCAATTTTACACCTTCCACTTTCACCTCAAAAGTAGGCCTACCATCACTAGGAGCCTGCTTTCATGCTTTCGTAGGAGTGACTTTACAGTCCCTCTGTATATACCCGCGCTTCCCGCAGGAGTAACACCTCCACGGATCCTGTTGTTACCCCGCGCAGGGTAGCTCGAACTACAGCTGAGGGCTGCTTCCCGCCTGATGAACCCGCGCCACAGTTACTCGGCTTGGCTCCCTCGCCTTTACTTAACGCCTCTACGTATGGCGACATCTGAGTGCCCGGCGTCTCCGCGCTCATCTGCCTGTCTAAGGCTGTGGCGGCCTGGGGTTGGGGTTGAGGTATGGTGTGGGTGGCCTGGGGTTGGGGTGTGGATGGAGGTTGGGGTTGAGGTATGGTGTGGGTGGCCTCGGGTTGGGGTGTGGATTGAGGTTGCGGTTGAGGTGTGGTGTGGGTGGCCTGAGGTTGGAATGGGTATGGGGTGGCCTGGAATTGGGATGGGTATGGGGTGGCCTGAGGTTGGAATGGGTATGGGGTGGCCTGGGGTTGGAATGGATATGGAGTGGCCTGGGGTTGGGGGAAGGGTTGGTATAGGAATGGAGGTTGGGGCTGGTATAGGAAGTGAGGTTGGGGTTGGTATGGGAATTGAGGATGGGGTTGGTATGGGAGGTGGGGTTGGGGTTGTTGTAGTGACGGATGAGGTGTACCTAGGTGTTGTGGTATTGGTGTTATGTTGGGTAGTTCCTGTTGTTGGTGTGGTTGTCCCTGTTCCTGTTGAACAGGTTGCTGGCCATGCTCCCCACTGAACGAGGTGCTGTCCTCTACACTTCCACTCCCACTGGTCCCCACTGACTGGTCACTGTCTGGATTAAACATTTCCTGAGATTTCTGGTGTGCCATATCTCTTGTAACTATCCTTTAGTACACCCTCGACCCGGACTCACTACAACCGTGATCTCATACAAAATAAAAAAAATCACAGCTCTTTTCCAAGAGAAAACTACTAAATTCCCAAAATAGGAAATACACCGATTTATCGAGAGAATCGCTGAAGTGAATTCGATGAATGAGTGTCTGCCCCGCACTCGTGTCTGACCGTGAAATATCCTGCAGTTCTATTGCTGAAACCTAAGTCCTTTACGTTAAAAAAAAATTAAAGAATCTAATTAATATAAAACAATTTAAATGGTAATGCAGCTAACGTGCAGCACTCGTGATGGATTAATAAAGAATATTTACAGTACTTTAATACTAAACGCACTTGAAGTGAGCAGCGTGGCCACTGATGACTGATGGAGCGAGACCAGCTGCGCTGAAAAAACTAAGTCCCGCGCTTTTTCGCTTAAACGCTGAAAAATCTAAATTTTGTTCTGAAGGAAAATAACTAGTTTTACGTTAGTAAACCGTTCTAGCGATTAATATGGATACCCTGGACATATATATGCTTGACAAAATTTGAATTTTCACCGAAACCTGCGTTTTTACTCAATGCTGGACTCTGCCAATATTTCTGTCTCCGAGGGAAAAAACTATCACCCTAAATATCGCAAACACCCTTAATTCGCAAAAAAATGGGCTTGTCGTTCAGATATAAATACGCTGTTATTTAATACTGACAATGTATACAGAACAATACTAACACCTCGGGCGGTTTCGACACATTGATTTTGCATTCAAATTGTATTGTATAATATTCCGGTTTATAATATCAAGAGTAGTCTAATTATTAGGAGAATGAGTTTAAGTCACCATCAGTGACGTCACTATCCATGACTAGACCTCGGCGCGGAAGAATTTGAGTGACCTGGCGGTCATAGGTCAACAGTTTCCACATTCAGTAATTCTCAAAGGTCAAATAGCCATTTTGGAGATTTGGGAATAGCCCTTCCTTAAGAGGCTTGTGTAATTTAACTTCAGTAAAATATTTCAACCAATCTGGATCAATTCAGTGCAAACAGAGGTTAAATGTTAAACTTAAGCATTGCTAGTAACTTGGTAAAACTTAGACTATGCGGAAGGATACAATGCTCTAGTCTGGGGAAGACCAGACGAGGAGAGTAGTGTGGGATCGAGATCAACTGGGGGAGGTCAACCATCTCACCTCTCCCCCAAGACCAGCACTCCACCCAAGCTGGTCAACATAGAGGTATAGTTGCTATTGTTATTTATAGGGATAGTCAATTCATTGCCTCAAATGCCAAGTAGGGAGTGTTAAAGTGATAGGGAGTGTTCCTCTTTAGATTTTGTTTTAGTTTTCTTTTAATAAATTAATTAGTTAGTAATTTGTCTTTTCATTATTTCCATGTGTATGTTATATTTATGTGGACTTGTCCTGGTCACGTGGTCCCTACGAGGCAGAGTTGAATTGGGCGCCGATTCTAACACCAAATCGGAAGTCATCTTTACCGTTGATTGTGAATTAATTCCACACTCAAGATCCGAGGTTATAAGCTACTAGTGGGTATCAAGCCCCAAGATTGATTGATTAGCATGATCGATCCAGGCCTCGATCATTGCTCAGTGTTACTGGTTGGTGGTGGCGGCGGAGGCGACTCTAGGGTTTTGCTCAAAGCCTATGTCACGTCATGCGGGTTGTAGAATCCTAAGTCGGTCAATCTTCTTAGGACCACGTGGCATGGAGTCGGCTTAGTAAAAGTTTTGGAGTCCCTTAGTATAGAGAACAAAAGTAAGAATACGGGCAGAGGGAGTAAAAAGCAGGAAAGATCATTCGAGAATCCCACCGCTGCCACCATTGTAACACGGGGGGGGGGGGGGGGGGGGTTCTCGAATGATCTTTCCTGCTTTTTACTCCCTCTGCCCGTATTCTTACTTTTGTTCTCTATACTAACGTCAGTACATCTTTGTTCCCATAGCGTCTGAGACGCATGGCCCCTGGGGCAAGAGTGTCTTGGGATTTCTCAAGGAATTGGGTTCCAAGCTCATTGACGTCACCAGAGACCCAAGGGCATTCAGTTTTTTGTTTCAGCGCCTCAGTGTGGCGATCAAGAGGGGAAATGCGTGCTGCGTCCTCGGTTCCTGTCCGGAAGCGCAGGAGCTTCAAGAGATCCATAACCTTTAGGCATTTGTCTTGTAGGTTTTGTAACCTTTAAATACACAATAAAGCAAAAAAAAAAAAAAAAAAAGGGAGGTCTGGAATTTCTATATATTATATATATATATATATATAAATATATATTGGTGTATACTGGCAGCAGGCTTTCTTTTAAACATGTTTCATTGAATATAACCGCATACTCTGTATTTACTATCTTCTGATTTAGGGCTTCTATCCCTCTAACTATTTTCTTAGCATCAGGGCTTAGCTGAAATAGGAATTCTCCAAAACTCATTTTCGTAATTTCAAGGTGAAGAAAAGAAGTGAATTACTATAGAATGTATTACACATATTTATACAATTTGCCCCACCTTTCGAACTTCCATGGTTCTTTCTCAAGTGAAAGGAATTTTCAGGACTGGTTGATTTATACCCGCACTGGGTCAGGTGATAAGACAATAAAGGTGAAAACATGGGGGATACATAAGGAATAAATGGGGGGTGAAACATAGGAACATAAGAATAGAGGTAACTGCGGAAAGCCTATTGGCCCATATGAGGCAGCTCCTATCTACATACAAAGATTAATCAAGTGTAATTGGCCTGTTATGTTGGACATTGTCTTCTGTGTTGGCATCGTTTTGTTCTGATCTTGTCCTTACTCTCATGGTGGGTAGAGTAAATAGTTCCGTGATTTTGGTGTTCTTGGTAGGTGTGGGATATCTGGGGCTTGACTCAATTTATTCAATTATTAAATTAATGAAATCAATTACGAAGGACCACCCACTTTTAAGAAAAGAGGGAAACTAATAAAAAGTGATCATTAGAAACACAAGGAAGAACCAGTGTCTATGGCTAAATATTAGGAAGCATAATCACTTAAATAATTAATGGGCTATATAGATAATTAACTTAAATCAAAGCCTTCAACACCTACATTGGGGGGGTATTGCTAGAACTTCATATACGTCTAGGAACTAGTGTGGTTCGTGCACCAGTTCATTGTGTAATTACTAATCTTATGACCAAATTAAAGAAATCTATAAAAGATTATCACCAGTAATTAGGAAGATCATTAGCATCAGAAATTAATCATTCAAATAAACACAGATTATCTCCAGTGTACATGATTAGTATCCGATTAGATAAAATGATGTAGAAATAATGAATTTTAGAGTAAATAAATGAGTACAAAAAAGTCTTAGCTTTAAGACGATTTCAATGACATCATTCACGCCTCATCCTCGTGATCTCTGGAATTCCTCGTAGAAACACTTGGAGGTGAATAACACAAAGTTAGGTAACAGCTCGTTGACTCCTCACATGCGAGCTGTAATTTAAGGGATATTACGTAGCATTGAACTAGGCTACTTAAATCTCTATATTCATGAAAATGTAAAATAAATTTGATATGGTACTAACGTTGGATTTGTTATGGTCGCTCGATATAACGACAAGCTGCTCCGACATATACAATCTCTAATGATGCATCAAAAGGGAATTATATACTTAGCTAAGGGTACAAATTATGTTGAAGCTTGCCGATACCACGCCTCAAGCTCAAACTCCCGCAATGTCGTACACGTGGTTGATAGCTTGGCTTGAATATCGACGCGTTATTAGTTGGCCGGTCACTGCAGATCACGTAGAACAATAATAACTCATTCTGTGTTGAGAACCAGGGTAATTCTTGCTGATAATCTCAACGTCACGTGTCTCAGACTCTGACGCCACGACCTTCTTGCTCAATTCCGCAACACGAGACTTCCACGCCACACACCATGGCGTCTCGATCCACAATGGCTTCTCCTTCCTCTCCAACCCGCGTCCCGCATTCGCCACAGAAGTTATTTATCACGAATAATATTATTTCGCGCAATTGTGGCTGAAATACTTTAATAAAGACTGGGTTGGAATTCTAGGGAGTTAAATATTATTACTTTCTCGTCTTATGGTAGTAAACAAGAAATGGAGATTTTAGTTTTCTCCATGGCATTCACGCGTGACGGTAAAATTATTACTTGATAACAATTGTAACTAAAAACTCTCGATTTGGAATTATTTGGGAGTTATGTTATCCATAAATAATTATCACACGGAATACTGATGATTTTAGAGAATCACATTCAATTCTCTAACACACTGGATATAAATGTGTTTAACTAGGTATAATCTGACGCAATACTGGTGCTTGGTTTCGTAAGAATTCCAGTATCCATATACAGATATAATAGTTAGTTCATGTGAACATTACTGTTAGTAAATTTTAGTAACTACAGTAATTAGTATATTTTAATACTAGTTTATAATAATACAATAGTATTGTATTAGTGTTGGAAATTTCCAACAGTAGGTTGTTCTATTCTTATGTGAATTGCTTCAAGAATTTGTAATCTTCTTGCATCTTGGGTTTTGTCTATTATACAGGTATTTTTGTTCAACATTTCTCCTGTTAGGGTGATGTCATGGGCTTGTCTCATGTGATTCCTGGGGGCACCGGATTGAATATGGCATGTCAAATGCCTCGTCAGCTTGGTCGACGTCGTACCTATGTACTTAGATTGAAGGTTACATCCTTCGTGGGGGCAAGTGTACATGTATACAACGCTTGACTGCTGTAGAGGGTTCTCCGTCGGCTTCGAGCTGTTTTTGATAAGGAGTTCGGAAGTCTTCTTGGTTTTGTAGAATCTTATCTGGTTTATGTTTTGGTTAGGAGTAATGCTTTTTTACTCCTTTACGGATTATTTATTTCATTATTCTTTCCACTTTTATATATTCACTGTGCATGGTTGATTTGTAACATAATTTTATTGGAGGTGTTGTGGTTTCTGTTCTAGGTTCAGGATTATACCATCGGTCCAAGTGTCTTCTTATAGCAGCGTTTATTTCCGCGTTGCTATATCCGTTGTTCACCAATACCTGAGTTACTCTTTCAAACTCTATACTCACGTTGACCCATTCGGAGCAGTGGGTAAGTACTCAACGAATATAAGCATTGAGAACACTGGCTTTGTATCTTTGCGGGCACTCACTTCTACCGTTCAGGTATAATCCTATGTTGGTGGGCTTAGTATATACGTTGGTGCTGAAAGAGGTTCCTGTTTTTGTTATTAGTACATCCAAAAATGGCAGACTGTTATTTTCACTATTTTTATGTGTAAATCGGATTACTGACTCAATCTCTAGATGGCTTTTTAAATCAATTAGTGATAAATGATATGATCAAAAAATGATAAAGCTACCCATTTCATTATGTATGAGTCAATTTTTTTTATTGGAGTTAAAATTAACGTAGATATATGACCGAACCTAACCAACCCTACCTAACCTAACCTAACCTATCTTTATAGGTTAGGTTTGGTATGGTAGCCGAAAAAGTTAGGTTAGGTTAGGTTAGGTAGTCGAAAAACAATTAATTCATGAAAACTTGGCTTATTAGGCAAATCGGGCAATGCATAGTAGGCTGAGAAGAGCGTTCTGGCTACTAGGTACGACATATATATATATATATATATATATATATATATATATATATATATATATATATATATATATATATATATATATATATATATATATAAAAACTGAGTTTTCAGTTGCATATTGTCCTGGGGACCATTCAGGCTTGTTCGCATATATATATATATATATATATATATATATATTATATATATATATATATATATATATATATATATATATATATTTTTTTTTTTGAGATATATACAAGAGTTCTTACATTCTTGTACAGCCACTAGTACGTGTAGCGTTTCGGGCAGGTCCCTGGAATACGATCTCCTGCCGCGAAGGATCGTTTTTTCATCCAAGTACACATTTTACTGTTGCGTTAAACAGAGGCTACAGTTAAGGAAATGCGCCCAGTAAATCCTCCCCGGCCAGGATACGAACCCATGACATAGCGCTCGAGGAACGCCAGGCGAGTGTCTTACCACTACACCACGGAGACTGTAAATATATATATATATATTATATATATATATATAATATATATAGTCCTGGGGACCATTCAGGTTTGTTCGCATATATATATATATATATATATATATATATATATATATATATATATATAATATATATATTATATATATATTATATAATATAATATTATATATATATATATATTATATATATATATATAAATATATATTGGTGTATACTGGCAGCAGGCTTTCTTTTAAACATGTTTCATTGAATATAACCGCATACTCTGTATTTACTATCTTCTGATTTAGGGCTTCTATCCCTCTAACTATTTT